>NC_056746.1:1248870777-1248883277 GCF_019279795.1 Protopterus annectens
TTCATTGGGTACTTTTGAAGCTACAGGAGCATGGGATATCATGTTTTATTGTTAATTATAAAATATATCCTCAGTATTCAGTGAAATTGTATGAAACCAAAAATTAAGCTTCTAACTGTTCTAGTATTTCAGCATTCAGGACTTGATTTTGTCATGGTGCACACGCTTATTTCAAGACACCCTGCTATGGAAAATTGGGATTTGCTATTGTACTGAACATTTGCAACATACTGCAGCTGATATTGCAGCTGGCATAAAGTAGTTCATAGTTGCTTTCATGTGATATCTAAGTGAAATTAATAATAAGGACTGTTAGATTGTGAGAGTATCACAAAATCACTGTGCCCATCGTTGCTCTCAACTTCTTTTCTGAAGCTTCAGTGACAAAGCTAAAAATAATGAAATGACTTACCCTGGGATAAGTAGGGAATCCTACTACTGGCACTAACCAGCTAAAGTGGCAGTTTCTGTGATTGCAGGAAATGCAGTTCTAAGACATGTTAGCTGCAATGACATAAGATCTCATTGTTGGTTAATTTGCATTTCTCTGCACTGGCGTATGGTAATCACCTGTGACAAACCGTGCATCCCTTTTGCACAGACATCCCCACATTCATTCTCATACAGACATGCACACGTTCAAACACAGAAACATACTCGCATATGCACGTGCGTGCACACACACACACACACACACACACACACACACACACACACACACACACACACACGCGCACACGCACACACACACACACACACACACACACACACACACACACACACACACACACACACACACACACACACACACAGACACACACGTATCGATACTGACATATCTCTTACCTGTCCTTTATTTTACAGAATATTCCTGATGTATTCTATAACTTTTTCCGTACTGTTTATAATTATAATCAGTAATTATTGCCATGTCTGAAATTGCATTGCAATCCTGAACCTGTTGCTGTGTTATCTTTTTAAATGACTCCAAGTAAAACAATTGTCCCTGATAGCCAATGCTGTGGCATAAATGGATAAAACCCTGATTATGATCCAGGCAATCCTGGCTCAGTTAGTAGCTCAGGTGCCTGAGGTGTTAGCAAGGATGGTTGGGCAGTTACTTAGGCATTCCCTGTGATGATGTCTAGTTGAGGATGAATAACATCACAGTGAGGGAGTGTGGCCCAAGGAGGGGAAAGGGTAATGGACTAGGCAGGATGATATGCTGTGCATCACACAAAACTGCTGCACCACAAGGGGAGGGGAGGAGTAATCGGGCAAGCCATAAAAGTAATAACACTGTGAATGAAAGTGTTGGCAAGACCCCCTGGATACCCTTAGGTTCTGCACAGGACAGAGCTTGTACGGAAGAAATGTCCAAGGGAAAAATAGGAGTTGATAGACCTGGCAAAGGACATGATGCAATGACCATACCTCTGTCCTTTACAATATCTCTTATTTTGCCCCTGCCCCTTCTGTTCTCCTTGTAACTCATGGACTACTGAGGTCAGTCAGTAAGGCCAAAAATAAGAGTTTTATATTTATTGTAGTTCTGGAAATGCAAGAACATGCAGACCTTCTTAACTTAACATAGTGGGCTAAAGCTTTGGATTGTTAATGAATCACTTTCTGTGCTAAGGATACAGGGTACAAAGCTCTTCTTCCCATTTTAATGTAACATTTTTAAGCAACTTAAGATAAAATGGAAAACATATCCCTGGTGTTTACTGGTAGCCCAGGAGACTAAAGTTCTACTCACAAGCTGTTTTTCTGTTCAGAGATTACAGAGAATCAAACCTTTCCCCTGTTCTTCTATTACATTTTAAGTGAGTTAAGACAATATTGAAAGCATGTCCCTGGTCACTAGTGGTAATTCAGAAGACTAAAGCAGTTCAATATTAATGCGCTGTTTTCTGTGCTGATTGTACATGGGTAGAGCCTTCTTCTTACTCCATCACACTCGCAGACATAGTCAGCCATTCATGCATACACACGCTCGCGCGCGCGCGCACACACACACACACACACACACACACACACACACACACACACACACACACACACGCACGCGCGTGCGCACTTACACTATCTATCTCTTAAATAACCTCCTATAGTGACTACCCAGCCAGGCACACAGAGTCTCACACATGCACACACACACACACACACACACACACACACACACACACACACACACACACACACACACACACACACAGAGTAATACTCAACTGAGACCACTCATTTCTTTGCATACACTCGCATATGCAGCCACACACATACACACCTGTATATAACCCCCAACACTACCTGTCCTCTAGAGAATCTCCGCTGACACTTACCTCTAACTCAATATCATCTTTTTTAAAGTAATGTGTGAACTTGAACCTTTATTCAATTAACTTGGCTGGCAAAGCTGTTTTACTCAGGTGAGCGATTCCTAGGCTTTATAAATAACTTACAGCAGACATTTCTAGAGGAGAGTACATCACTAATTATCATAGGCTACTCCCTCATAGAACATGGATGATAATTTTTAAATGTTACTCTAAATTGTTTAGAAAATTAATAGAGTAGCAAGTTCTGCATCAACATGAACATTCACAACCATATGAAGTCTAAAACTGAAATGTTTGGCATTATAGACTGTAATTCTCAGTGATTTTTCAAAAAAGTTAAACATTTTGCAAGCTACAAGGCAAAATATGAGGACAGTTAAGAGATATGTTGCTAATATGTGTGGCAGTTTGCTCAGAAAATAAAAAAGTCCACCAGACAGAATAATGGTGAAATCCTTTTTGCAGTTGGAAAATTTAGTTTGCAATACCGAGACTTGAAATATTTATAGTATTTGGAACATGCTGATTTCTGTGTATAAAAGCCCAATCTGTCATTCGTTTTGGAGCATGTCTGTATATAATGTGATCATTACCCTAAGGCTGACGCTTGATGACGCAGGCAGTATAACATGCCTCTTAAAACGCTTCATAGCAGATGTCGGTGGTTTGAATCTTCTCATTTCTACTGACGTATTCCATGTCAGTATGCAAAGGGACGAGATTTCAACAGCATCTGTGTCTGTAGATACAAGCTTCTTAAAGTCATTACAGAACCTAATTGTTCCATCAAGCACTGGGACTAACACTGTGGGTTCTGTCACTCATTGTTTGACTCCTCTGTCATCCACAGCTTAAGAATTGTTACTTTCTCTTGCATGACTGTTCTCTGTGGCTCAGGCATTCTGTGAAGTTTTGTATCAACCTCTTCTCCCATAATGGTCTCAGTATGGTGTTAAGTCAGATTTGGTTTGCCAAGTGGCTCTGAAAACACTTCCTTGTTCCTTAGAAATTCTCTTATATCTTATTTCTCTTGCTTAGATAATGTGTTATCTACTTGCATTGCAAGCACAGAGGTCATTTTTTTCTCTCCAACATTTGCATCACATTCTGCCATTAAACTAACTATTGAGGTCTGTTCTCCTTTCCATGGTTTCAGAATGTTGATATGTATTTTCTCTTCTGTCCTTCATTTACCAGTCTGTATAACCTTTCAGTTTACATCTTTTACTTTTCCACTATTTTAAATTAGACCCTAAAATTTAGTCAAGCACTTGCAAGACGTTGTCCCGTTCGATTCTCAGCTAGAGCGTCTTCTGTGTGGAGGCATACGTGAATGGGGCGTGCCTTCTTTGAAGGTTGTGCGTCAGGGCTGGTAACCCGGTATGTAAAAATCCACTATCAATCATTAGCGGACCGGAGATCCGCTGTGGCGACCCCTAACCAGGAAAAGCCAAAAGAAACAAACAAACTTGATTTCTGCCAAGGGGTCCAAAACTAAAAACTGCTGTCCCTTGCTGAATTCCCTAGTTCATGCATTTCTATTGTATACCCTATTCTGTGTAGCCTGTGCATGTTCTGTGTGCTCTGATATGATGGGATTACCATGTTCATCTTATCTTTTACACTGGCATATTGTTCTATGACATTTTTAAATGGCATTTTTTCATAGGCTCATAGGTTCAAAGAAGGTTACTGGGCCAGGTGTCCTAGAGCCCTACAAGCCTAGCTATGTTAATCCTGAGTTGCCTCAATTGTCCTTTGTAATTGTAATTCACAGAGTGAGTCTATGATGATTAGACTACCCCTGTCCATCAAGGACATGGTTGCCACCCCTGGGGTGAATTTGTGGTCTCCCATCCATTTGTACAGGTTGCACTTGAATAGGGTCAGTGAGGACCTCTGCTTCATATGAGTTGAAAATTTATTCCCGAGTAGCGACAATCTCTGACAGAGATATCTGTCTCTCCAGCAAGTTCTATTAATGTCACAGGCTAAGATAAAATCCCTAGAGTTAGTGACTGTTGTACCATTTGACTTGTGAATGTACAACATATCCATCAGAGCAGGGTCAGAGACTGCCCTGCAGGCCAGGCACAAGTCGCCTCTCAGCAGCATATATGATACAGTATACAGTGACAGGGCGTTCTGTCTGTCCATATAATTCATAGTTTGGAAAGCTGTATTTTCTTGGTGAGAAACCTCTGTGGTCTCTCCAGCTGCTGCAGATGTCTGGTGAGGTAGATGCAGAAAGGAGCATTAGACTCTATTAATGGTCTGATGAAAGTGGAGTACATATAACATCCTTAGACCTGGACGCGATGCCCTTACTTATGAGATGCACAACATAGAAGGCTTTCCTTACCACTGTGGAAACTTGGTGGTTGAAGTTCAGATTGCTATGTACCTGTATTCCCAGATCTCACACCAAGCTTCTCTGTCAATGTATAAGTCAAATGGCTCAAAGGGAGTGAAGCCTTTTCAGTCTTGTGACACTCCTCTGTTGACAAAGAGACCATTATATGTCTATTTTAAACAGTGTAACCATGTTTTCTAGGACTAAACAAACAACATCAACATTGCTTGCCCGTTGTCTTGCCTTACTTTCTGACAAGTGTAAAACTCAGAGTGCTAAACTGATATTAAGGAACATCATTTTGTTAAGGTTCATTCCATTTGTGCTGTACAGGATGTCTTTTCTCAGAAAATGTAAAGTCACAGCTGCAATATTCTTTGACACAGTCATCCATTCTTACAGCCAAGACATAACCCTAATCCGTGGTGAGTGTTAACTGACAAGGATTCTTGTTCTGGTGCAATTTCTGTGTTCATGCTGGTGGTGTTTCAATGTGTGGGAGATGACTTTTTTTTCCACATTTGTGGAACCAATGTATTTGATTAAAGGGAAGGGAGAGGGTGACTTAGGGTGCTTGACCCCCTCCAGAATTTTTCTTTTCATGAGGCTTGAAATAATTGAAGGTTTGTTCATTTTTTCATCAAGTTGAACCTTCATGTCACTGAAACTTCATGAAACATGGATGAATCCAAACTAGATGCCCATTCCTGAATCCATCTGAGCTTTAATGTGCCATTTTCATAAAGAATCTTATCTTGCTTGTTTTAGGTAGTATGTTTTGTGAGTTAGTCACTGTTAAAGAGAATTTAAAGAGTTTGACTTGTACGACAAAACAGACATTGTTTCACTGGTCCTCTTTTGAACACAGATATGTATTATTCATCATTATGTACAGCCTGTCTGTTACTATTTGCATATTATTATTATTATAATAATAATTATTATTATTATTATTGCATGCTTGCTGTGTTAGTGTGTTGCATTATTGTACAAAGTGTCAGCTGATAACTAGATGTAGTGGAACATGGCAAGCACTACCTTCAGGCAAGTGGAACTTTCAGGTCTTGAGAAAAGCATGATGGAAAATAACTGCATTTGGTGATGAGAAGCCAACTAACTGTCTGAATCTTCAAAAACTCTCCCTCAGTCTACTGTTACAGGGAGTACCCTACACATCTGCCCATTTTTGCATACAATTTCCTATATAACACAACCCAGATGAGTGTTAGCTTGCTAAGTTCTGTCTAATTCTGTTTTACTGAAGTAAATCAGGCTTCTGTCCCATGACCTTTTGGTAGGTACCGCAGCTGGGACTACTTTGCTAACATACTTCCTTTTATTTCCTAGTATGTTTATTATTATTATACTTTCACAGATTTTCCAGCAACACTCTGCTTTTTTGCCTTTTTCACCTCTTTTTTTTTTTTTTTCTGTCTGCAAAGCTTGTTTGTTAACAAAGCCAAAACATACTTCTTTTATCAGAGGTTTTCACTGCACTGTAAGATTACCAGTATCATCAGATGCAGTGAATGTTGTGGCTTCCCTAAACCCATGCTTATCGCCTTCTGCACACCCATGTCCACCTGAGTCATACTCACTATAGGCCTTTTTCTCATATACTGCTCTGAAGGCTGTGTAGCACAATGCACTTTTTTTTGCATCTCAGTCTTTGCTGTGTAAAGAAAAGGATCTTTTCACGTTTAGTTTTGAAACAGTTCTTTTCCCTAATTCAAGTCCTTCTGAGATTTGTAAAAGTTAACTTTGAGGGGTAAAACAGTTTTGGCACTTCATACCTTTGTTTAACATAACATCTTATTGTCCATGTTATACGTGTGATCTAAGCATTATAGATTGTGTCATAAAAACCGAGGGCAACTTAACATTCCACAACTTTGTGGTAGAATTTATTGGTAAGCATATTTTGCAAATGTATGTAAGACTTCATTCTTATATGCTCATCCTTCTATCAATTCCATGTCACTCTGGTAGCAGGTTCAGTAGAGGATACTTCCAAGTCAGCGCTGATCCAAAGTTATTCCTTGCCCTGTGTGTCAGCTCTTTTATTATATCCGTTTTATGAGCGGTATTTAGTTGGAGCTTACCTCATACTGCTTAGGTTAAAGTAGCCAGCTCCTTCTTCCCTTCTTCTTCTCCTCTTTTGTTGGATGTCTCTGATTTCTTTACCCTGAGCTGTACCATGGAATTTCCTACCAAATCAGTGCTACTTTACAGTCCCCGAATCTCTTTGCTGGCGCTCCTTTAGACCAGATTACATCCTTTCCATTAGTGCGTGCTGCTGGTCTCCTCCTCTCTTCCAAAAATGTGGATGTACTGCAGCTGCTATATCTGTCTCCTCTTTTTAACTTCTCCGTTCCTTTAATTTTTTCCAGGTCTTTTGGGGCTGAACAGCCCCAAAATGTAAAAGAGTGTAAAGTAGAAATGGGAACAGTGAATCGTAAAAGTGTGGTTGAAGGACAGTTGAGCAAAAAAAAAAAAAAGTAAAGCATAGTGAGAGCTCACTATTAAAGCTGACAGCACAAACGTTATAGAAGGGGTTTAACATAGTGTAATAAAGAGACAGCCTATAGGGAGGTTGGGGTAGGGCAAATAAGGATAGTAGCATTAGAGGTACTAAAACAGAGGAGTGGGGGAGTTATGAAAGGCAACAAAGGCAACAAATGTAACTAAATTAATATAAACGAAGATATACACTTACCTTATGATGCTGTCTTGTGGAATGATGTACCTGCAACTGTTATTTCTCCCAGTAGTGCACATAAAAGAAACAAAGACAAAGCTGTGAAACACTAAGCTGCAAACATCTAATATTCTAGCATATGAGGCACAGCTTCAAGCATGCAGGAACATTAACCAGGAGCACAAAAATATAATCTAGACATCATGACACAACATGTTGTAGCTGTTCTTTGCAAAGACTGCTAAGTCTCAGTGGTGGTATACTAAGTGTATCAGTCAGCCAACAAGCAATTCTGCACTCACTCCACTTTGTGTTGCTCTCCCCAAAGAGAAAGGAAGAGAGCTTGCATATCCACTTGTTGCTTTCCAGTCACATATCACACACAGTAGGGCCAAGCCTTCATTGCATTTTGGTTCTATGGATATCCTACCTACACGCAAATCAGAAAGAGTGCACAGCTCTGGTGAGTACTCAGGAGGTAAGCATGCATTTTTGGATGCATGGGCTCTAAAACCTCTGCTATGAACTGTAATTGTCAGACATGTAGTCCAGCAGAGGATATGCTGAGTATGCAAATGTGGCATCTAGAGCTATCGATCCATCCATAACCTGTGAGTGGTAAGAAAGGCCAGTGCTACATGTGATTTCACCCAAATGTGAAGCATACTGTCTCTCCCATGCAAAGAGGCTAGACCATGGGGCTGTACTTTATGTACAATGTATGAAATGAAACAGACATGCCTACGTATCTCTGGGAAGTTGGATTGTACCCTCTTTACAGCCACTGCTTCAAAATCAGACATTATGGATGTGGGACCAGCAGGTAG
Source organism: Protopterus annectens (assembly GCF_019279795.1). Classification (NCBI taxonomy): domain Eukaryota; kingdom Metazoa; phylum Chordata; order Ceratodontiformes; family Protopteridae; genus Protopterus; species Protopterus annectens. Next base: position 1,248,878,995 of record NC_056746.1, read on the forward strand.
ACTGCAGTCTTCAAACAGATCCAGGAGTACACATCAACCAAGTGTCTCATGAGGCATCAGTACACATGAGGGGAACACTCCTGCCTGAACTCTGTGAGCTAATAATAGCACATAAAACTATACAGCTGCCATAAGATCAGTCCCTTGGTGACAAAAGTACCATCTGCAAAACAGTGTGTTGCAGAACATAGGTCACAAATGTCTGTTGCAGTTGTCAGAAGCAGTAGATTTACCGGTCCTTCCTGTTCTGCCCAGTGTCAAAGCCTTTCAGTTGAACATATTTTCTAGTAGGTTCACTACCATGCACTCATCTCTGGTACATGGCACAAGAGTTCTTCATGACAGTATCTCTCACATCACAAAGATGCTGCAACATATGATATGGTGCATGTATAATTTGCACAGCTCATGAATATAAAGTAGCTAAAAGATGATATGTCTGTGCTTCTCCTGCATCATGGTGGTCATGGCAAGATGTTAAGCATTGCAGTTGTTTTCCTGTTGCTCTTGTAATGGTGGCTACCCTCCAGAGGCATTTCCTCAGTTCATTTCATATAACATCCACAGAAAGATTTCTCCTTCACCATTTTCTCATGGACATAAATGTACCCTCTAAGAAAAGCATACATTTTTGCCTTTGGCTCACCCCATAGCCATACAAATTTCCAATTGCACCAGGTGCTGTATGGTTGCCAGCATCTCCAAACCTGCTCAGAGTTTTCCAATGTCCACTTGCCCCCATTTCCTTCTTCATAATCCCTGTTCATTGTCTTCCATTTGTTTGCTATGAATGGTTCCTTTCTTCACTTTGCTTGATAGTGCTGTTTAATTACTTTCTTTGTTTTTCATCCATCCCGGATCTCTTTTCCTGATTCACTCATTTTTTAGTCAAGTAGTACAGTTACTCATTCTGCATTATGTAATATGTCATGTAGTACAGTCACTCATTCTGCATTCTGTAATATGTCATGTAGTACAGTCACGCATTCTGCATTGTGTAATATGTCATGTAGTACAGTCACTCATTCTGCATTCTGTAATATGTCATGTAGCACAGTCACTCATTCTGCATTCTGTAATATGTCATGTAGTACAGTCACTCATTCTGCATTCTGTAATATGTCATGTAGTACAGTCACGCATTCTGCATTGTGTAATATGTCATGTAGTACAGTCACTCATTCTGCATTCTGTAATATGTCATGTAGCACAGTCACTCATTCTGCATTCTGTAATATGTCATGTAGTACAGTCACTCATTCTGCATTCTGTAATATGTCATGTAGTACAGTCACTCATTCTGCATTCTGTAATATGTCATGTAGCACAGTCACTCATTCTGCATTGTGTAATATGTCATGTAGTACAGTCACTCATTCTGCATTGTGTAATATGTCATGTAGTACAGTCACTCATTCTGCATTCTGTAATATGTCATGTAGTACAGTCACTCATTCTGCATTATGTAATATGTCATGTAGTACAGTCACTCATTCTGCATTCTGTAATATGTCATGTAGTACAGTCACTCATTCTGCATTGTGTAATATGTCATGTAGTAGTCACTCATTCTGCATTCTGTAATATGTCATGTGGTACAGTCACTCAGTTTGCATTCTGTAATATGTCATGTAGTACAGTCACTCATTCTGCATTCTGTAATATGTCATGTAGTACAGTCACTCATTCTGCATTCTGTAATATGTCATGTAGCACAGTGACTCATTCTGCATTCTGTAATACGTCATGTAGTACAGTCACTCATTCTGCATTCTGTAATGTCATGTAGTACAGTCACTCATTCTGCATTCTGTAATATGTCATGTAATACAGTCACTCATTCTGCATTCTGTAATATGTCATGTAGTACAGTCATCATTCTGCATTCTGTAATATGTCATGTAATACAGTCACTCATTCTGCATTGTGTAATATGTCATGTAGTACAGTCACTCATTCTGCATTCTGTAATATGTCATGTAGTACAGTCACTCATTCTGCATTCTGTAATATGTCATGTAGTACAGTCACTCATTCTGCATTCTGTAATATGTCATGTAGTACAGTCACTCATTCTGCATTCTGTAATATGTCATGTAGTACAGTCACTCATTCTGCATTGTGTAATATGTCATGTAGTACAGTCACTCATTCTGCATTCTGTAATATGTCATGTAGTACAGTCACTCATTCTGCATTCTGTAATATGTCATGTAGTACAGTCACTCATTCTGCATTCTGTAATATGTCATGTAGTACAGTCACTCATTCTGCATTCTGTAATATGTCATGTAGTACAGTCACTCATTCTGCATTCTGTAATATGTTATGTAGTACAGTCACTCATTCTGCATTATGTAATATGTCATGTAGTACAGTCACTCATTCTGCATTCTGTAATATGTCATGTAGTACAGTCACTCATTCTGCATTCTGTAATATGTCAAGTAGTACAGTCACTCATTCTGCATTTTGCAATATGTCATGTAGTACAGTCACTCATTCTGCATTCTGTAATATGACGTAGTACAGTCACTCATTCTGCATTCTGTAATATGACACATTCCTATTTATTTTGAAAGAAATGCCTTCTACACTTGGAGCACAGTGATGGGTATTTTTACAGGTTTTTGAACAATACATTTGATGTATTGTAAACAAAGGAACTAAATGTCACCTCTTGTTACTGAAGCAGCCTTTTCCGGCCTTTCCATAACTCATCGTTGGGGGGGGTTCTGTATTTATGAGAAAAATGTCATGATTTTAATATATTCTTGGACAACTGAGAGATAAAATAGATTTTATAAAGCAGGAAACGTGAGAGGTGAATATTACACTTCTGCTCTGAATGGTTGCTGCTGGGTTTAACACCTTTGTTATTAGTGTAAAGGATAGTATCCTTTGTAGAGTTATGATGTGCCATCTCTCAGCCTGCGCTGACTCTGCATGGAAAGGATTCCTGTTAAAACTCTTGGGCTACTGTTGCAGTGCTTTGAATGCCAAGACTAAAAGAGAAAAAAAAAAGGGGAAAGTATATATACACATATAAGCTAAGTCAGAGTTTGCAGTACAATGGAATATCCTCCTTGATGGGTGTTGCAGTAGTCTTAGACAACATATGAAGTAATAGGGGCATGCTGTCACAGCCTCCCATTTCAGGGAGTACAAGATTCACTCTACCCCTGTGAAAATGCTTTAATTTTGTTATGAAGCAAGTTTCATATTTCACTGTGTTTATGTGTTATTCATACTTTATTTTTCATACGTACAAGGCTCATACTTACAGGTATTGTAGTTCGAAAATGGAGGTGCATAAGATCTCTAGAGTTTGTCTAATAGCTCATAAGAACTACAAAAGCTTCCAAGATTCAAATGGCTTATTCTGCATGTAGAGTGATATTGCTTACCTAAAAAACACCTAGCATTAACAACCAGCACAGAAAATAAAAAAAAAATTAACATTTTTTTTGTTGTTGTACCAATTCTTTCAAATTATAAACAGCTGGTTCTTAATGCTATGAACATTATTAATAAACAGCTGGTTGTTAATGCTATGTACATTACTAATAAACAGCTGGTTGTTAATGCTATGGACATTAGTAATGAATATTTTTTATTGATAAATTGGCTACATTCACTTATGCTTGATGTTATTTCTTTATGAAACAGGGTTAAAGAACAATGACTGATAACCAGTTCTGTCAACGTATAAAAGATTTTACTGTAACAGATATTTTAACAAAAAAAAGGCGGAGGTGTTATGATAGGAATTAAAGATTATGAAACCTGTGATCATTACATGTTTGATAATAACATCAGTTTTGTAGATAGGGTAATGTGACAATAAAGGCAACCTTGGAGCAGATTACAATTGTTTGAGTAGATAGACAGTCAATGTTAAGTACTGATAACCTAGAGGAATTTGTGCATTTTTTGTTTGAAACACAGGAGGGAAAATTAAAAACAAATGACAGTATCTGGGTACATACTAGAAACTGACTACAGTAATATTGATTCTATAATTTTATAAAGGAAATTATGTACAATGCATGTTCAAGAACAACAATTTTTGCAGATTGTAAGCATATGACCTTTCGATGGGTGCCTTTGTTTCCTCTCATATCCCAAAGGCATGCCATAGGCGATATGAAAGAAAAAAAATTGTCCATAGGCATGAGTGTCATGTATTAATGAGTGACCATGTACTTTTGTGTATGTGTGTGTGTGTGTTTCTGTGCATAGGTGTGTGTGTATGAGGATATGCTTCTGTACTTGGTATTTTT
>NC_056746.1:1248885777-1248995777 GCF_019279795.1 Protopterus annectens
AAATAAGGCTATTTTTTAAATGCCAGTTCTTGCTGAGGAACAGTGTTCCTTTCATAACTAAATTGAAGCTTTGTGATTTTCTTCTAAATAATTTTATTAAATTATCTGTAGCTTATATTTACTATATGCAAGAAGCCCTCAGCAGCTTTGTATACGAGTATAGTACAATTTCAAACACTCTCCTTTGATCCAACCTGGAAACAAACTCAGCTTTACTGTCCAAGTTTTTATGTTTGAAATCATCTTTTGAAGTATTAATTTGAAATACATTTAGAACACAAGGCTGGAGGCAAAAGTGCTCATTTGCAATAATGTAATCATATGCATTTGTGTAATTTCGACCTTAAAAACAATACAGACTGCCCTGTGCACTCAGATCGTTAAAATTGATTATTTCTACAGCAATGTACTTACAATGTGATTTGGTTTTCAGCCCTTCAAATAAGTCCTCCACAGACAAAACCTAAACAAAGAGGTAAGGGATTAGGGTGGGGGACAGCTGTGAAACATGGAGTGCGTTTGCAAAGCACACTGGCTCACATTAGTTAACATTTCACATTAATTGTTACATGTCTTTGAAACCCCCCCCATATCAATAATTATTTTCCTAAACACCTCTAGAATATAACAAAAGCTTGGACCATCTGTAATTCAAGTTTTATGATAGGAACTTAGCTTCAACAGACACTGCAGTATTCCCACTGTAACTTTACAAAGGATGTGTGCAAAATATCTTTACTTATTGTACCTGCCCTGTACTTCTATACACCTATCCTTTTTTTTTTTGGCCCCACTGTCTGCTGAATATCAAACCCCGCCTCAGTATACTGGAAACTTTATTTCCAATACATAGGGGTGAGAGGGGTCATCACTGAGGCAGGTAGCAGGCATGGATCAAGTATTACTTTTTAGAGCCCTAACTCCCGCTATGCACGTCCAGAATCACACCCAGGATTCAGGGTGAAATGTGTCCATAAGTGACAAGATCCCACAGTATATTATTGCTCCACTTGGAGCCAGCAATCCAGTTGGGTCTCCTCTTCTCCCCTAGGCCATCTCCAGCAGGGACCCAAACATGGGGAAATGGGTTGCAGTCATTGCTTTATTCTCCTATACCAATGGAACCAGCATGTTTGTATTCTTTTGTGTTTGAGCTTATTGCTCAGTTGCTTATAACATCTTCTGAGAACACACTGTCTGCTGATTCAGAAGTGAAGCACTTGGAATAACCAATAAATATCTTTTCTGACATAGATAACACTTATAAAGTAATTTAAAGTCTATTTTCATTTGAAGCTTGAACTCCATTTTAGTTACAGCATAAAGAGTGTGAGAACAAGCCAGAAAGAAAAAAAGAAAAACACAGCTTGATGTAATTTGGGAAAATTGCCATTCTAAACAAGATTAAGTTTTCTTATTAATGTAGTAGAGGTTTGCCTTACTTTATTAATTAAGAATTTTGTGTGTGCATATGTGTGTGTGTGTGTGTGTGTGTGTGTGTGTGTGTGTGTGTGTGTGTGTGTGTGTGTGTGTGTATATACACAGAGGGACCGAGCTAGGAAAGATGTGCAACAGGTAAAGGTGATAAAGGATAATGGGGGAAACATACTCACAAGCGAGGAGAGTGTGTTGAGGAGATAGAAAGAGTACTTTGAGGGGTTGATGAATGAACAGAATGAGAGCGAGAGAAGGTTGGATGATGTGGGGATAGTGAATCATGAAGTACAATGGATTAGCAAGGAGGAAGTAAGGATAGCTATGAAGAGGATGAAAAATGGAAAGGCTGTTGGTCCAGATGACATACCTGTGGAAGCATGGAGTTGTTTAGGTGAAATGGCAGTGGAGTTTTTAACCAGATTGTTTAATGAACTCTTGGAAAGTGAGGGGATGCCTGAGGAATGGAGAAGAAGTGCTTTGGTACCAATTTTTAAGAATAACGGTGATGTGCAGATCTGTAGTAACTACAGAGGGATTAAATTGATCAGTCACAGCATGACGTTATGGGAAAGAGTAGTGGAAGCTAGGTTAAGAAGGGACGTGATGATCAGTGATCAGCAGTATGGTTTCATGCTGGGAAAGAGCACTACAGATGCGATCTTTGCTCTGAGTGTATTGATGGAGAAGTACAGAGAAGGTCAGAAGGAGTTGCATTGTGTTTTTGTAGACTTAGAGAAAGCATATGACAGGGTGGTTAGAGAGGAATTGTGGTATTGTATGAGGAAGTCGGGAGTGTCAGAGGAGTATGTAAGAGTGGTACAGGGATATGTATGAGGGTAGTGTGACAGCGGTGAGGTCTGTGGTGGAAGTGACGGATGCGTTTAAGGTGGAGGTGAGATTACATCAAAGATCAGCTCTGAGCCCTTTCTTATTTGCAGTGGTGATGGACAGGTTGACGGACGAGATCAGACAGGGGTCCCTGTGGACTATGATTTTTGCAGATGACATTGTGATCTGTAGTGAGAGTAGGGAACAGGTGGAGACTACCCTGGAGAGATGGAGATATGCTTTAGAGAGAAGAGGAATGAAGGTCAGCAGGACTAAGACAGAATATATGTGTGTGAATGAGAGGGAGGATAGAGGAATGGTGAGGATGCAGGGAGTAGAGGTGGCGAAGATGGATGAGTTTAAATACTTGGGATCAACAGTTCAGAGTAATGGTGAGTGTGGAAGAGAGGTGAAGAAGAAGAAAGTAGAGGCAGGATGGAGTGGGTGGAGAAGAGTGTCAGGAGTGATTTGTGACAGATGAGTACCATTAAGAGTGAAATGGAAGGTCTACAAGAGGGTAGTGAGACCAGCTATGTTATATGGGTTGGAGACAGTGGCATTGACAAAAAGGCAGGAGTTTGAGCTGGATTTGGCAGAGTTGAAGATGTTAAGATTTGCACTGGGTGTGATCAGGGTGGACAGGATTAGGAATATTCATCTGTATTTTATGTTCGAGACTTGAAGTGGATTAAATATTTATCCAGACCTGCATTGGAGTCATTCTTCTGTGGTATTGTTTTATTGCGTGCTTTGGACTTTCTTTTCGTGGTTTACTATAGGATTAGGAATAAGTGTGTTAGAGGGTCAGCCCAGGTTGGAAGGTTTGGAGACAAAGCCAGAGAGGCAAGATTACATTGGTTTGGACATGTGCTGAGGAGTGATGCTGAGTATATTGGGAAAAAGATGCTAAGGATGAAGCTACCAGGTAACAGGAAAAGAGGAAGGCCTAAGATAAGGTTTATGGATGTGGTGAGAGAGGACATGCAGGTGGTTGGTGTGATAGAGCAAGATGCAGAGGACAGGAAGAAATGGAAACAGATGATCCACTGGGGCAACCCCTAATGGTAACAGCCAAAAGAAGATGATAATATATATATATATATATATATATATATATATATATATATATATATATATATATATATATATATATATATATATATATTTGTATGTATGTATTTGTGTGTGTGTGTGTGTGTGTGTGTGTGTGTGTTATGTCTATGTATATATATACATATATATGTATATATATATATATATATATATATATATATATATATATATATTTATAGCCTCCAACAATGACAATGTTTGCCCAGTCAGCATTCACCTGACTCTTATATTACAATGTTGTCTTTGAGACACTTTTATTATGAGCCTTGCCATTGTTTTTTCTGTGCCTTTGAGAAGCCTTATATCAGCTGCCTTCCAATCTGGACTGCTGTGGGCTTACCTAACTAACTTAGCTGCAGATGTTCTTCATGTTTCACTGTTGTAGTCATCACATTTGGGTTATTCCTGCCAGGGTAGCCCTCGGCCGGCCCGAATACCAGAGGCTTAGTATTTCTGTGTCAGTTGCTGTTGCTTCAGGACTGACGTCAGGTCATCAGTAGTATAAAGTAAGGCAGCCGACCCAATTACATCAGTCTTTCTTGCCATGGAGCCCAAAGCAGAAGCAGTTTGCAGGAGTGCCAGTTGGCCGCTAACTGAGTTTCTTCTAACAAACTGAAGCTGAAGTCTTCTAAAGCTAAGTACTCCATTGGGGATCCTTTTTTCTTGCACTAAATGATGTCAGAAAAAGTTGACAATTATCTCACCTGTGGAAAGCAAATACCACACGAGACTTCCATTCTTACTGCATCACTTGCTTTAGGCCCAGACCACGACGTTCCCCGCTGTTGCTTCTGTGCTTTGTTCAACTCCAGAACTATTCGTCGTCCTTATTGTAGCTAGATATTTTCGCTTACAGTCCTCGAACTCCTATATGGCTTCAGTAAGCCATCCCACAGCAGATCTTCTGAAAAAACGTAAAGATAAAGACAGAGACAGACCACACAGGTCCAAACCTTCTGACGATGCTCCCGTTAAGCTAGTCGTCAGTTTTCTGGTCCTCAGTGAGATGCTTTTGCAGCCCCTGATGCCTGCTTCTGTGGATTCGCAGGCCACTACCGAGACCCTTTCAGAGTCTGGTATGCCGGAAAACTCCTCTTTGACTAAGGATCCTGTGGTCATCTCTACCTTGGATGGGTCTAGAGCCGCTGAGCAGGCACCGGCTTCTGAGGAAGTCCTTCGCACAACCGATTGTCGACACAAACTGACATCTTCTTTCACGACTACCGTTCTTTCAAATACGACTGAGTTTCTTAGGCCCAGGGTAAGAACCACACCCAAGAAACCGACGATCCAATCTCAGGCACCTGCTCCCTTGCCTCAGTCTCAATTCCTTAAAATGGCAGAAGACCTTATCATGCTGATCAGGGGAAGTCAAGCTACCCCTTCCAAAAGGAAAAGAGATCTGTCCCCTGTAGTTTTGTCTGAACAGGAGTCTGATGACTCTGATGCATCTGAATATGAAGACATGCAACCCCTCTCTGCTTATGAGGATTCTGATGCAGATGATTCCATTCCTTCAGCTCCCCCTCCCAGATGATTTTTCCTTTGGGGAAACCCTTCATACCTTAAGGGAGCATTTCCAGTGGAAAAGTCAGGACTACCCTCAGTCTAAAAAGAGACTCAGGGAATTCTTAGATCTTCCACAGCACAGACCCTTGGCCATCCCCCCAGCCCTGGATGTTGTGGAGGATGTTTTCCTGAAGTCCAGTTTGACTCCTGACACCCTCCCTCCTGCACCCAGAAAACTAGAGAGGTACTACAGAGTCCCTGGCTCACACAAATTTCTTTTTAAAAATCCTACTGCTGACCCTGAATTAATTTCTCAAGGGTCTAAAGGAATTAAAGCAACCTCTGCTAAGAATCCCATCCCCTCAGATAGGGATTCCCGAGCACTAGACAGATGGTGTAAAAAAGTATACACTTCAGCTACTGTTGCTATCAAAACACTAAGTTGTCAGTTCCATATGTTAAAATTTCAGCAACATACCCTGGAACTCCTCAAACAAAAAATGTCTTCCTTTCCTGCTTGTGCAGAATCTAAAGAGTTACAAGAGTTAATGCATTCTGCAAGTCAATTAACTAATCACACCTTACACTGTGGTTTTGACACCCTAGAAGCTTCTTGCAGGGCAGCAGTGATTGGATCTGTCCTTAGAAGGCATGCATGGCTTAAGGAACAGCCCTTGCCAGACCATGTGAAATCTAAATTGGTGGATGCCCCCTTGCACAAAGACAACTTATTTGGCACTAAGGCAGAAGAGGTCTTAAAAAAGATGGAAGGAAAGGCAAAATCTATGCAGACAGTTAAGGATTTCCTACAGGTTCAGCCACCCAGGTTCAGCAGGCATTGTCCCACCAAGCACTGGTCCTTTCCTGCTCCCTCCAGACCAGTTCAGCCCAGACCCTGGTGAACCAGACCCCCCTCAGACAGCAGCCACAGGGAATTCAGAGATCTAAGCAGTGGCCTACCTCCACTTCAAACCCTGGGAGTTCTAAGCCACCCCCTTATGGTAAGAACTCACAATGGCTCTCCTCCCCCACCCCACCCTCTGCCCACCTTCTCTTACCCCAGGAGGAAAACTCTCCTTTCATGCAAGCACCTGGGCCACCATTCCCAATGATTGCTGGGTTCTCAACATAGTATCCCAGGGATACAAATTTTCTTTCCACACCCTTCCAACTACAAAAGGGTTCCCAGATCTACCTCCAAACCAGTGAGCAGAGGCACAAAAGCAAATCCTTTCCCTGCTCTCTATGAGGGCAGTAGAGCATGTTCCTGCAGAACAGAAAGGCCAAGGTTTCTAATCCAGACTTTTTCTAGTACCCAGAAAAGAGGGCACCTGGTGCTCCATCCTCGATCTATCCATTCTAAACACCTTCCTGGTGATCCCAAAATTCAAAATGCTCACCCTCCAGCAGCTGATACCCATGTTCTCCAAGGATGCTTGGCTAGCCACCCTAGACCTAAAAGAGGCCTACCTCCACATTCCTGTCAGGGAATCATGCAAGAAATATCTCCGTTTCAAGGCAGGATCTCAGGGCTTTCAGTTCTCTGTGCTTCTCTTTGGCTTATCTACTGCTCCCAGAGTTTTCACAAAATGTCTAGCTCCAGCCATTGCCTTTTGCAGACAAAGGAATATCCAGATTTACCCATACTTAGATGACAGCCAGGAAAAGCTGCTCAAGCACCTGGCCTTTGTAAAGTCCCTACTAACCTCCCTAGGGTACTCAATCAACAAAAAGAAATCCAAACAGGTACCCACCCAAAGGATTATATTCCTGGGAGCAAGCCTGGACACAGCATCCCAGATGGCATTCCTTACAGCAGAAAAGCAAACTGTCCTGACAGCCTACTTCTCTCAACTAGCCACCAGACCCCAGCTATCTGCAAGAAAAATCCTGCAAGCTCTGGGGTTCATGACATCTTGCCTTGTACTCATTCCATATGCCAGACTGCATATTAGGAAACGTCAGTGGTACCTAAAAAGCTTTTGGTGTTAACACTCTTAAGACCTGGAGTCTCTTATAGATGTAATACCTTGCCTCAGAAAAGATTTCCTTTGCTGGACAACAGCATGCTCCCACAACAAGGGACTACCTTTCTTACCACCACCTGCTGCTCAGACCCTCACCACAGATGCATCAGACTGTGCCTGGGATGCACACCTGGACGGCAGGTGCATACAGGGCCAATGGAGCCCACAGCAAATCCATCTGCACATCAACCAAAAAGAGATGATAGCTGTCCAGCATGCTTTCAAGCTCCTTCTCTCCCCAGGGGCTCTACTGATCAAAACATACAACACCACTGTGATGTGGTATATCAACAAGCAGGGAAGGACTCACTCCTACCCTCTATGCAGGCTGGCCATGACCCTTTAGCACACAGCCTCTGCCATGCAACTCCACCTGTTAGCACAATTCCTACCAGGCTCTCTAAACTCTCTGGCAGACCACTTAAGCAGAAATCTTCTGGACCCACATGAGTGGCAGCTCAACAGAAGAACCTTCACCCTAATAACTCAGAAATGGGCACCCCGAAGGTTGACCTCTTTGCCTCCCACACCAACCATCATCTCAGCAGGTTCTGCACCAGGGAGCATCACTGCATGGCTTGGAAAGTGGACACCCTGTCCTTCCCCTGGGTCAGTCTGTGGGTCTATGCCTTTCCTCCTCTACCTCTCATCCCCAGGGTACTGCTCAAAATAAAGAAGGAAAAACCAAGGATAATTCTTATAGCTCCAGACTGGCCTTGCCAAAACTGGTACCCCTTGCTGCGCAGCCTGTCACCACTGCCACCATGGCATCTTCCTCAGATTCCAAACCTCCTGACCCAGAGAGAAGGGGAATTCATGCATCCCCAATTGCAGACACTCAGTTTGGATGCTTGGCTTATTCCCTAACCCCCGATCAATCTGCCAACCTCAGTAAACAGGTTCTAGATTTTATACATAAGGCCAGACACCCTAGCACTAGAAAGTCTTATGCTGACAAATGGAAAAGGTTCTGCACCTGGATTCAGGCTAAGGTAGCCAATATGGCAACAGCCCTCTCATCCTGGATTACTTAGCTGACCTGCTACACAGTGGCCTCTCTCTTTCCTCTATTAAAATTCATGCCTCTGGTATATCTGCTCATTTTTCCACTGAGCAGCCCCTTTTCTCTCACCCTTTGATAAAAGAGTTCCTAAAAGGGGCTAGCAGCTTGAAGCCACCCAGAAGAGCACCAACCCCAGTTTGGGACCTTAACTTTGGGTTGTAAAAACTCACCCTGCCCCCCTTCGAACCAGCCTGTGCAGCAGAGCTAAAATTTCTCTCCTAGAAGACAGCTTTCCTTCTGGCAATCACTTCAGCCAGAAGGGTCTCAAGCAATCATGGCTGTGGAACCCTTCATCAACTTCCATGCTGACAGGGTATCCCTTAGGACTAACCCATTCTTCATGCCCAAGGTGGTGTCCAGTGTGGCTCTCACCCAATCCATTCATTTGCCCACCTTTTTTCCTAATCCACCGAACAAGGGGGAAAGGATCCTACACTCTCTAGATGTGCACAGACAGCTCAGATTCTATCTTGACAGAACTAAATCCTTCAGAAAGTCTGATCAATTGTTGGTTAGCTTTGCTGCAGGGGCTGAAGGCAAAGCCATCTCCAAACAAACCAATTCCACCAGATGTTGTTGTGTGTTGTGTGCTGCCATTTTTGCTACAAACAACACGGAAAGCCTCCCACCAAGGTGGTCAGGACTCACTCCACCAGAGCAGCCTCCACCTCTGTAGCTTTCCTCAGAGAAGTCCCTACCAGGGACATCCTGGAGGCTGCTAACCGGACATCTGTTCACACCTTTACCAAACATTACACCTGCCTATCTTCTCCAAATCCAGGGCAGGGTTTTCCTCTACAGTCTTGCAGGGCATTCTAGCCAGCCCCTAGTTTCCTTGACTGCCTCCACCCAATTCCTCAGCTTTGGGAATCAACCCAAATGTGATGACTGCAACAGTGAAACATGAAGAGCATAGTACAGTTGTGTACACTTACCATAAATGTAGATGTTCAAGTGTACTCACTGTTGCAGTCCTGGTTTCCCTCCCTCCATCCCCCTCTTCTTTCTTCTCTTTCCTTACAAGGGACATGTTGGTATTTACTTTCTACTGATGGGTTCTTCCACCAGAACCTGGCTCCCACTTGGGGGCTTCTGACAGGTTAGGGCAAGAAAAACTGATGTAATGGCGTCAATTGCCTTACTTTATACTACTGACGACCTGACGTCAGTCCTGAAGTGACAGCAACCAACGCAGAAATACTAAGCCTCTGGTATTCGGGCCGGCCGAGGGCTACCCTGGCAGGGATAACCCAAATGTGATGACTGCAACAGTGAATACACTCAAACATCTACATTTATGGTTAGTGTACACAACTGTACTTTATCTGTTTTCTGAGTGCTTCCAGTATGCTTAGTTCAACAGGGCCTGCTTAAAGGGCTATTCATTGTCTTGTACTGATATTCTGCTGGTATTAACTTATAACATGATGGTTTTATAGGACTAGGTGAAAGCATGTTTTCTGATGTTGTCTGAATTGTCTCTGGAGTCAACACATCTTCTACTTTCTCTTTGGTCTGCAGAGTTTCTCAGGGTTCAGTCGTGGACCCTCTGCTGTTCATAATATACTTGCTTCCACTAGGAGACTTACTAAGGGAGACAGGCCTTCCATATCATATTTACGCTAATTATATTAAAAGTCTACATCTCCTTTCTGTAAGATACTAACGTAAGTTTACTTTATGTGAAGAGCTGGAAGCACACACTTTTGTTTAATTTTGAATTGGTTAAAACTAAACACCTTAAAAATTGTGGCACTGATAATTCATGCAACTTTGAGAGATTTTTCTTCCACAACTTTGCCCACTTTCTTTACTTACTGTTGCAAATTTTTTTAGATAACGAGTAACTTTGGTATAACTTTGGATTACAGGATTACATTTTTGGTCCAATTGCTTTTAGTTGTGACGTTTCATTTGCGAAACATTTCAAAAATTAAGCACCTTCTTCCTCAAGTCAGTCTTCATGTTGTTGTTGTGCCTGCATTGGTCTCCATGTTATTGTCCCTGCATTGGTTTCCTTGAGTTTGGATTACTGCAGTGTCCTTTACCTGGGACTTCCTAACACCGAAGTGTATCACTGACAGATGATGCAGAGCTCTGATGCTAAGCTACTTACTGGTATATCTCATTACCAACATATTTCACCTGTTCTATACAGTCTGCACTGACTCTCTGTGTATTACAAGATCCTTTATAAAGCCTTAGTGTTAGTATATCTGTTCATTCATGACCTGGGTCCCTTCTACCCAAAGAGGTTTATCAAGTCCTACTGCCCTACTTACGTTTTATGCTCAACCGCTGATGGGTTGTTGGCAATTCTGCTGGTGAATCTCACTTTATTTGGGTATTACTTCTTTTCCTATCAGGTATCTCATCAGTGGAATGTGCTGCCACTGTGGGCTTGAGATTGCTCAGATCAGGTGGCCTTCAAGAGGACACTGAAGACATACCTGTTTGGCATGGCAGATGATGTAATGAGATGCCTAGGTTTTATTCACCAATATTTTATCTTACTTGTTTGTTATTGTGATTTTGTTTTGCTTGTATTTTTGTATTGTGTTTTCTTTAATTGTTCTGTTGTTTTATGATAGTACACCTTAGTAAAGTAGAAGGTGAATTTGAAGTTAGGACTCCCATTAAAATGTCAGCATTCGAAATGCCAAATGCCGACAAGCTGCAAAAAAAAAAAAAAAAAAGATTGAAAATTTAGGAGAAGAGCAAAACTCAAAAATCACTCTTCTCCTTTAAACTTCTTTTTGCAGGGGGGGAGGGGGCAAGCCTACCTTGCACTGTCCATGTGGGGGGTAAGCCACCCCAAACCTCAAACTTATGTATACCAACTCTGAGATCGCCATATCTCAGTGAAAAGAGAATATTCATTCAAATGAAATCTCAGTACATGTACGTGAGGTCTTTCAGCCATTTGACTTTCATATTTTGGGACTCACTGTAGCGGGTCGTGAAATTTCATATGGACACAAAAATTAGTGTGTGGGGTTATTATGAGCAGTGCTTTAAAAGACTGTTTTGTTTCCAGGTTGGTTTAACTGGATTGTTATATGGTTAACAACTTTCCATTGTCTAGTTGCTTTTGAAGTTTACTCTTTTGGGTTTGTTGGAACTCATGTCATGGTGGTTTGATACATTGCTTGTACTTTTAATTTAGTATGCATTTATGTTGTTGACCAGTCTGGACGGCTAGAATTTTCTGATCTGTAGGGAATGGTGTTTCATTAACTGGCAAACTGCTTTACTTTGATTTGCTGCTTTGTTAGGAATGGTTTTACATTATATGCTTTTATTGTTTCAGCTAGGTCATTTATTTAGATAACAGGAGATTACCTGGTCATTATTTTGCTATTCTTTATTTTTTTTTTCTTTCTGTGTTTTGTAAAAGTTGTAAGTGCTTAGGAACGAATTTGACTTCTGAACCTTTCCTGAATTCTGAATTGAAGCACCCCCCGCCATGGAGGTCACTCATTTTCCACTGAAGTTGCACACAATTTACTTAACACCAAGGAGGATAAGAGTCAAAATTTGCAGTCACAGGTCATAAATCAATAACATTGTGGATAATGGAGACTTTACGATGTCATACTACAGTGTAAGGGTACTGGAAGCTTTATATATATGTCATGTTATAGTGTAAGGATAGTGGAAGCTTTACACATATCTTGTTACAGTGTAAGGATACTAGAGGCTTTATACATATATTTAAGTGTAAGGATACTGGAGGCTTTATACATATGCTACAGTTTAAGGATACTGGAGACTTTACACACATCATGTTACAGTTTGAGGATACTGGAGGCTTTACACACATCATATTACAGTGTAAGGATACTGGAGGCTTTACACATATGTTACAGTTTGAGGATACTGGAGGCTTTACACACATCATATTACAGTGTAAGGATACTGGAGGCTTTACACATATGTTACTGTTTGAGGATACTGGAGGCTTTACACACATCATATTACAGTGTAAGGATACTGGAGGCTTTACACATATGTTACTGTTTAAGGATACTGGAGGCTTTACACACATCATATTACAGTGTAAGGATACTGGAGACTTTCAACACATCATATTACAGTGTAAGGATACTGGAGGCTTTATACATATGCTACAGTTTAAGGATACTGGAGACTTTACACACATCATATTACAGTGTAAGGATACTGGAGGCTTTACACATATGTTACAGTTTGAGGATACTGGAGGCTTCACACACATCATATTACAGTGTAAGGATACTGGAGGCTTTACACATATGTTACTGTTTAAGGATACTGGAGGCTTTACACACATCATATTACAGTGTAAGGATACTGGAGACTTTCAACACATCATATTACAGTGTAAGGATACTGGAGGCTTTACACACATCATAATACAGTGTAAGGATACTGGAGGCTTTACACGCATCATATTACAGTGTAAGGATACTGGAGGCTTTACAATTGTCATATTGCAGTGTATGGGTACTGGAGGCTTTGCACACATATTGCAGTGTAAGGATCCTGAAGGCTTTACACACATCATATAACAGTGTAAGGATACTGGAGGCTTTAAATGCATCATATTACAGTGTAAAGTTACTGGAGGCTTTACACACATCATATTACAGTGTAACGACACTGCAGGCTATATACATATATGACAGTGTAAGGATACTGGAGGCTTTACACACATCATATTACAGTGTAAGGATACTGGAGGCTTTACACACATCATATTACAGTATAAGGATACTGGGGGCTTTACACACATCATATTACAGTGTAAGGATGCTGGAGGCTTTACACACATCATATTACAGTGTAAGGTTACTGGAGGCTTTACACACATCATGTTACAGTGTAATGATACTGGAGGCTATACACATATCTTGTTACAGTGTAGGGATACTGGAGGCTTTACACGTGATATTTCAATGTAAGGTTACTGGAGGCTTTACACACATCATGTTACAGTATAATGATACTGGAGGCTTTATACATATCATATTTCAATGTAAGGGTACTGGAAGCTTTACACATATGTTACAGTTTAAGGATACTGGAGGCTTTACACACATCATATTACAGTGTAAGGATACTGGAGGCTTTATGCATATATTACAGTTTAAGGACACTGGAGGCTTTACACATATCATATTACAGTGTAAGGTTACTGGAGGCTTTACACAGATCCTATTACAGTGTAAGGTTACTGGAGGCTTTACACAGATCCTATTACAGTGTATTGTTACTGGAGTCTTCTCACATATCATACCATGCCATACGCTAAGGATCCTGGGTTTTTTACAGATATCGTACTTCACTACAAGGATGCTAGAGGCTTTATGGATATTATACTACATTGTTAGGGTTCTTCAGGCTTTTGGCCTATCACGCCACAGTGCAAGGATTTAAGAGGCATTAGGCATGCCATACCATAGTGCAGGGATGCTGGATGCTTTACACATATCAAACTGTGGTGCAAGGATTCTGGAGGCTTTACATATTTTGTACTACAGATCAAGGATGCTAAAGGCTTTGTGAATATCATTTGACAGTGTAAGGATGTTGTTGTCTTTACAAATGTTATACTGAAATATAAAGATACTGGCAGCTCTGCCTTTATCATATCATTGTGAAAATTTCCAAACTACAGAGTATGAAATTCAGTGTCTGAAAATGTGAATAGCACAAAAAAGCACTTCCTGATCACCACTTCAGGGGGCATCATTTCTACATTACATTGATGGGACTTTACCTACTATACTTCTGTAATTATGGTTTCATCTCGGTCAGTAAAAACAGGGTTAAGAACAGTACCCCCATTGTTTTTACATGTTTTTGTCATTATTCTGTAATTTGGAATTCTTAAGTTCATAAAGATGTATATGTAATGCCCCCCCCACAAAAAATGCCTGCTCAGTTATATCAACAGGGTTTTGATCTGGCAGTTTGCAGGGATTACTAAAGCTATTAGCTGAGAATGAACTGCTCCGTGAGGTCCAGGGTTCAATTCTGTCAGCCTTTATTTGCTTACTGTCCAACAGTGCTCCCAAGCCGAGTCTGGAAAAGGTTCACATGTCTAAGTGCCCTAGCCTGGTTAATAAATAAATAAATATTATAAATCATATTCCTAACATGGTTGTGTGCTCATTCATCCATGAAGCCAGACGGCCATTATGAATACATTTAGAGGACTTGTAGGCTGATAAATAACCCTTCTGAAGATTATATACTCATGCATCTCAACCTCTTAGCAGAAGAAATCTGAACAAAGCCAAAAATAATGGGGGGGGGGGCAAAGGAACAAAAATTGGGACAGATTTTAAATATCGCTCTTGTAAATTTAGAAAGTTGCTAGAATAATAGAATTTGTGTTGGCATGCATTTCCTGAAGGATATGTAGTCTGAAACTCAATTCGACGTCATTGTTTAGTGACTTCAATTCTTAATGATTTGCCAGAAAGCTACAAATTTTATGATGAAGAGGCCAATAATATTAGGTACAAACTCTGAACATTCGAACGGTATGAGTATACCATATACACTAAGCATATACAGTGCATATAGTGTACTATCCAGCACAGTATAAGCAATATATTATAAGTAAGCAACTTTAATGATACAAGATAAAAAGCAGTGAATGAGTTATATCCTATTACATAAGTTTAACTCTCACAAATTCAGCTTCTATGCTACCAGGATAGCTCTAGAAAAGCAAGCTATTGGGGTTTTACACAGTAAGCATATTATGATGCTACTAATAATATTAATAATAATAATAATCTGCTTTTATGTTGTACATCAGTCCTGATTTTAATCTTTTCTTCATATCACGATCAAATCACTCTGTGAATTATTGTGTTTATTTTTCTGAAGTGTCCAGTCTGGAAGAAACAAATTTGATACGCGAGACACGTGCTGAGTCACTATCTCTGCTGTTCTTTGTATCAAGCCTTCTACAAATTCCTGACGATTGTTTAATATCCAGGGATGTAGCAACAACACTGTTACTAAACAATATCATTTCCATCCTGCTTAGGGTATCATATTTTGCTTAAGTAAAGGATGCATTAACCTGTGTTAACCTTTACTGTGTATTGTTTGTGCTGCTGTGATGCTGAGGGCATTTCATCAACCTATTCAAGCACTGCAGGGTGGGCATTGCCTAGAGCCCATTCTGACAGTAGTAAGATAATGCTGCAGAAATGTAGTTTTAGGTACAGGACTTCTTGGCCTGAAGTTAAAACTCTTAATCTGTTGTCCATATTTAAGTGTGTGTGTGTGTGTGTGTGTGTGTGTGTGTGTGTGTGTGTGTGTGTGTGTGTGTGTGTGTGTGTGTGTGAGTATATGTGTCTGCATGTGTGTTTGTGTATTGTATTTTAATATGTTGTATATGTCTGTATATGTATAACAACCTATGCAAAATCTGATTTGCTCTATCCTTCTCCTCTTGCTGATTGATTTATTTAGTTGGACAAGCTGCACTAGTGCAGGAAATCTAAATATTATAAGTTATTTTGAAGTACTGAGTTTGAAATGTTTTCTCTTACTTATTTTATGATGTAACATAAAGAATGTTTTTAATAAAGTGTGTGGTAATTCAAATACAGAATATGAAATTAAAATGACATATTAGTAACTAGTAATTAGCTATTAATGATTAAGTTTTAATTTGGCTGGGCAGTGGTTTAATAGTCAGGTTTACTGTCTCATAGTGCTTGGATTTCCAGCTCAGTACCCTGCTATGGGGCCTTTTTTGTGGTTGCTACTCAAGGGGTCAATTTTCCTTTCAGATTCCAATAGGCTGAATTGGCAATCCTCCAAATAGCCTAGAAGTGTGCTTGGTGTCAGTGTTTGTGTGTGTGTGTGTGTGTGTGTGTGTGTGTGTGTGTGTGTGTGTGTGTGGGGGTGTGTATAGGTTCATAAGTTCATAGGTTGGTACTGGGCTATCTGCCCGAAGGCATATATTAGCCCAGCCACGTTGTGCAGTATTCACCGCCCCTTTAGTAGTTCCCTAGACCCTTGTACTAGCAGCTAGTATCCTTGGCCCCTATCTAGTAGTGCTGGGTCTGGATGTGTGTGTGTGTGTGTGTGTGTGTGTGTGTGTGTGTGTGTGTGTGTGTGTGTGTGTGTGTGTGTATTTCTATGAGTTTCCCAAACTGGACTGATATCCTTCTGGGATAGTCTCTGGTTCCCCTGTAAATTTCAAACGTATGAAATATGTATACAAAATGAATGAATGAACTAATTTAATTATTATGTTCTATTATTCTTTCTACTTACTTACATTGAAAACACTTTATATTATTAATGCAGTAATCTCTGATACCACTGTATAGAATAAAATATGACTGCTACATACCCAAATGGATTAGCTTGGTATGGATGCAGATTTTGTGATGAGCATCTCACAGTAAAGTTGTAAGCTTATTCTACTGCAGTAATGACTCAGCTCAAACCAATGACAGGCCTACAGTCTTCTGCCTTAACTGTACTGGGCTCAGCACGCAGGTGGTAACCTGTTTCATGTAACGTATAAAACTGCAGCTGAATTGTAGTGTACTGAGAAGCCTGGTGTGGAGTTGCCTATCCATTTCCCACAGACAGTGTAGCTGAACACAGACTACTAAATGTGATACGTGGTCACATGCCACAGATATGGCAGACACTGCTCTGTGACATGCAAAGGCTGTTACATAGAAGGTGGCATAGATAGGGTTGCCAGCTGTCCGGTTTTTGACCGGACTATCCGGTTTTCAGTGAAATTGTCCAGTGAAAAAAAATCATCAAAACCGGACTAATGAAGTCCGTTTTTTTTTTTTTTTTTGTGCAGTCAGGAGTCAAGGAGGACTGAAAAGTAAAAAAAAACTGAAACATACGCAGTAAGGCAACGCAAATTCAATTATTATAACTTATGCAGACACAGTATGTGCAATTTATTACCGCCGGTACTGTACATGCATGCGTTGTCTTGTTACGATGATGTCACATATAGCTAAGAATTATTAATTAACAGATGCGGTGCAGACATGAGACCTCCATCCTTTTTACAGGTTGCACAGATGGACTGAAAAGATACGATGGTGTGTTAACAGCTGGATCGTATTATTCAAAATAGCTGACAATCTGCAGATGGACAGCAATGACTTGCACGGCTGCCACTGTTTCTGCCAAATTGCCAAACAATGACAAACAATGTGCAGTTAAAGAAACACTACCCCAAAAGTGCTACAGCTGGACTTACCATTCTGATCTGACAACAGAAAGCTGAAACTTGCCGCTCAGGCTGGAGTCAGCCACAGACTCATGAAGAAAGCAGAGGGCAAATACCAGAGTAATCACCCGCGGGGACATTTGGAAGGGCTGAGAGAAAGAAGGCAGCAGGTACACTTAGTACTTTACTCCTGTCGAAGGTGCTTCAAGTTCCTTTTCACAAAATAGCAACTGCAATATTCGGAAAGCAATGACCCAGTGTTGGTAACATTTGCAGTTGATAAGCGTTTGGTATAATCCACAGAATACTATTCAACACCCGTCATATGTTCCTCTTTTCCCCCAGTAGGTAATTGCAATAATAATAAAAAACTGCACCAAACCCCAATGTGGCTTAATGCCAGACGTGGTAGTGATATAATTTTAAGAGAACACAGGGAGAAAAGTTTGTGCTGAGCACCTGTCAGCTTTACATAAACTTGGCACAACTTTCACAAACGTGATGACTACCTTTACTGTGATAAATGATTAAACTGGTAGCTCTCGGAATGTTTTAATAAGAAACTGAAATTCTCAATTATTGTTCTGAACTTTCCTGAGCGAACTAGTAAATAAACCATTACTTGGTTGGCACCGCACATACACTTGAGACAATTCCACTGACTCCAAACTGGCCGTGAGTTGTCTTATTTTGAAACAGTCCCCATAGCAATTCAAACTTAAAATTTCCCTCTCTTCTCTGTTGATGCCTTCTCCAAACTGATTCTGCCTAGTATTTAAAGGTCTGTTTTATTAAGCAGTTACAAAACTTTACCCGCCAAGAGCCAGCTTATGCAAGTGCCTCAGCACAGCTACATACACTCTGCACTTAAAGGTCCTTCAGCTGAGCATGTATGTTGCCTCCACATAAGTGCACGGTGTGTTTCGTTTGCTTCTGCAGAATGCAGATAACAGCCCGTTTGGTGGAAAGTTGCTGCTACAGCTGGCGGACAAACTGCAGAACTTGGCTAAGCCTGGGGGACGGCATCTTCAGAAGAGCGCTTGATAGCGGACAGGGCTAGTGTTAAAGCGATGACCTCGTGGGTGGCGCAGACTGCCAACTGGCAATACAACAATTTTACGTGTCGGTGTCTGTCACTCAGTGTCACTCATGCAGGCAGCACGCTGTAGTATAGCTGTTGTATAGCTGAGGTAGC
This sequence comes from Protopterus annectens, assembly GCF_019279795.1. Taxonomy (NCBI): domain Eukaryota; kingdom Metazoa; phylum Chordata; order Ceratodontiformes; family Protopteridae; genus Protopterus; species Protopterus annectens. Next base: position 1,248,904,170 of record NC_056746.1, read on the forward strand.
CAGAATATACTGACAGTGTCAGTAACTTGCTGAACTCTGGCTCAGTTGCTGGAATTTTTACAGCTGCAGTGAGAATATTTGATTATTTAGTACAGTAACTGTCCTTTACACTTTTACTTGTATCATTACCAGAAAGCAGAACTGTATAAAAATGGATGGTAGTAAATACTTTATGCCTGCAGTAATTTGATAGAACTGAGACACCGATTACATGGCTGTTCTAAATTGTAGGTTTATGTTGTTTATTCGCTGTTATGGACTGATATCTCATCCAAGGTGTATTCTGTCTTGGACCCTTTTATTTCCAGGCTAAGTTCTGGCTCACTCCAAAGCTGACATAATGGATGGATGGATGGATGGTGCTAGAGCATGTGCTTCAAAACGCTGGAATGGTTCTTAAAATCACTGTTTGCCATATGCTTAGTTTCATCCTGAGAACATTATATGCTTCTGACAAACGTTACATTGCTGAGTGCAGTAACCCGGTAAGTAATTCATCATGCCTTTCAGGAAAGTAGGTTTGACTTTATTAATTTGGCCTTCATTAGTTGCAGCTGCTTGGAGTAGGTACCAGGAAGCTCTGCATGGCTTTTGTCATTGTGCTGCACAGAAGTTAATGGACAAGTTAAGCATTTCTTTCATTCAAACAATCGACAAGTATAGTAGCCCAGGGTTGTGTGCAGAGGTGAAAATGTATACTCATCTGGAAACATGAGAGAACTTGGAGGGTATTTACTGGTAGAGGGTGTTCTAAATAAAAGAGAGTAACTAGCAGAATGCCTTTTTGGTAACTGCACATAGAGTCAGCAACAGAGGTTAACACACAAGTAGGAGGTGGACAGTGAAGAATAATTAGTGGTAGAAGATTAGTTCAGATTTGGAACTGAAGTTTATGCATGAATGTGTAAAGTTGTGCACTTTGGTGCTAGCAGCAGTGTCATAAGGAGTGAGTAGTGTTTTGTACTGTACAGTGAGAGTTCTCTGCTCTCGAATTGTGGTACTACCATGTCAGGTAAAATTAAGTATACATCATAGGGACATTTCTGCTATTGTCTTTTAAGTGTGTACAATTAGTAGGGTAATGATGTACCTGCATAGTGTCTGAGAAGTAATAATTTAGTATTTTCAGACCATGCTATACATTTTCAGGTCTGTGTTATTGATGTAAGATATGATTGTTGTTAATACTGTGTCATTTCTTAAAACATTTTAAAATGTTATCATCCTGAACTTGGGAAAACAATGTGCAATGCTGTTTCAGTGAATGTGAGATTTAAAGGCAGAGCAGTTTTAATGCCAAGTCTGTTTTCATTGTGAGACTGTATTGCTTTGTTTAGCAAATGTGTATCAGTGTTTTGTGCTATAAAATTTGAAATAAATGTTTTAAATTAAATCCAAATATCTGTAATCACCGTAGAAGTAAAGCAGAAGACAGTATGCACACTGAAAGTTTTGAACAGTGTTTATGGCAACTGGGGAGAAATCTGCTGAAAGCAGACATCCAGAACAGAAAAAGAGGGTGTTCCCATCAGCCGGTGTCACCGTGATGTCATAAAATGGGCGGAGCATGGTTGGGAGAGGGGTGGGAATGGGTGGAGTTATGGGTGATGTAAGGGGCGTGACCTTAGTCCGGTTTTAGCCACAAAGAAAGCTGGCAACCCTAGGCATAGAAGATGGCTGCAGTACCCTATACTACCACATCTCTGTGGCCTATGATAGTGTCATGGAATTGCCATCCATTTTGTGACAATTTTGGTGTGTTTGTATTTGGTAAGCTAGGATTGATTGTCTTGGCTAATGAATTTAGATGTGCAGAACTACCTCAGATTTCCAGCATACTGTCTAAATTTATAATCTGTAAACTGGAAGATAAAGTGAGATTTTTATCAGTCTCTCAACAAGCTGTTTACTGTACAACTTGAACAAGTCATTTAATGTCTTGTACTCCATATCTGCCTTTTAGAAAGGCGCCTTGAATCACTGCAGACCTACCACATTACAAAAATTGAATTAATAAAATTGCTATTTTCTGTGTTATTTTATCTCTAACTAGAATTTCAAAAATACAAAACAGCAGGAATGATTTTGTTTTGCTGAAGGTCATATAGTTTGTAAATAGCTGTCATTGAATTATACTCCATTTTAAAAGTACATATTTGTTTAAAAGCAAGATATGCCTTTGGGTGCTTGTTACAAAATATGCTTCTAAACCATGCTAATCCGTTTATGACATCATTAAGTTTAGAAGCAAACAGTTGTAGCTGTCTGATAAAACAGTGAGGAAAATAAAGTACAGTATGAATATGTTTAAAAAGGGCACATTGATCCTTGTTCTGGAAACAAGTATTCATCAAACATTGTATTAGAAGAATCCTGACTTTAAAGATTTGTGAAATTATTGCCCTGTTTGATAAACTTACAGGAATAATAGTCAACTTTGGCAGGAGTTTAACAACTCCACTTTTACATGCTGAAAACTCCCTTTAAGGATATTCTGATATTCTAACACTTTCAAAGAACAGAACTGAATGAAAATGCATTTGCCAAAAAATAGACTTTTAGTAGGAACAGAAAACACATCTCCTGTATATAGAAATGACCCTGCATATACTTAGTTAATGTAATTGACTGTGAGGACACTGTATGTTGCAGGAAAAAGTAATTTCTCCATTGCAGGAGTATATGATGACTGAGCTATTCCTTCTCACTTTCACTCTTTCTCTCCCTCTGTCTCTCTGTCACACACATACACATTAGTGCGTGTACATGCACACATTTTTTCATCATGTTCTAAACCAGAAACTACAGTTTTCCTACAATTCATAAATCAGTCCTCATTTGAAGTGGTTCTTTTCCTAAGAAAAGGTCACTGAAACAATATTTATTGACAATCGTTTTCACAAACCGAATCTCCCATAAACAGTGCTTCTGTGGATCCCTAGTGATATCTGCATTGCTTACTGTACTTGTTTCTTTGCTGCACTTGAAAAAAGTTGCTGTTTGTTGTTTTTGCATTTAAGTTACCGGTAACACAGTCGCAGGCTGCACACTCAAATGCTCTAGCTTCCTCTGTGTATTTAAAGTAATTTAAGCTCTGCATTTCTGTTGTTTCTGAAAAAAAAAAAAAAACACAAAAAAATTCCTTGTTTTCCCGCCTTTCTGAACTAGTCTAGTCCAGTTTTCAGGCTTTGCAGAATCCAGGACTGTGGTAAAGGTTCCTGTGTTGCCCATATCATACTTGGATAGTTAGGTGGCTTCCTTGTTCACTGTGAGAGAGGGAACTCTGAGCAGCGTATCTGTCCCTGTAGGAGTGGTCCCAGCCCAGCAACTTGTAGCTCATTGGCCATTTTGGGCTAATTTCTATCCTTTTTGATCTCCCTGGTATAAAAACCACTTAGCGCGGTTTTGCGCAGGTTTGCATTCCACGCAGCGCTGTTTAGCTGCAGTTAAACTATTCCAGGCTCCACGAAGTCTGCACTTCAGTTTTTCACTTGAAACTTTAAACACTTCAACCCAGCACTAGAAATAAGGCAATTTAAGACCAACACTTACTAAAACTCACTAAAACTAGCACTAGCTTACAGCTTGCACTTCAGCCCTATACTCAGGAAGTATAAGGCTCTTTACTCATCCAATCAGCAATACAGTCCCAACCATCTATTCAGGCATGTTTAAGGGACAGCTTCAGGTGTGCTCTTCCCTCCAGCTGGTGAATCTGGGCATCATGAGGCAATGTTACAATTGCCTCATGTACACAGACAACCCCCTCCTCCTCCCAACCAACACAAACATATGTGAGAGATGCAGCTACACAGCCAAACTAGAGGCTAAGCCCTCTCAACCCACAACTGGATCAACCAGTCACAAGGAGAAGGGCAACACTAGCTCCATATTACCAGACTCACATAGACCAGCCATAGCTGCACCAGAAAACAACTCTCAGAAACACGCAAAAACATACCTGGAGGCTCTAAATAAGAACCTGCCTAAACAACAGAGACCTCCTAAGCATACACCCACGCAACCCCCACCCCACAACAGAAACCAGGTAGCAAATACGTCACAATGGCAGTGTGCCAAGCAAAAACAGCCCCTAAGGCTAAATAACGCACCTAAAACACTAGTAATCAGTGATTCTATCATCAGGCACACAGACGCCCCACTCACTAGACTGAACAAGGAGAAGGTTACCGTAAGCTGCCTGTCAGGTGCCAGAATCCACCACATAACACATGCACTCAGATCACTCCACAACAAGTACAAATATGACTCTGTCATTGTACATGTTGGCGTTAATGACCTGAGACGTACCTCCCTGGACTACATGAAAAGAGTCATGGAGGAGCTCTCTGGCCATGTATCCCAGGCTGGTATGACTCTGACTCTGAGTAGCATCCTGCCCTCACCCAAAATGATGCCAGCATACGAAGAAAAAATGATCAGTTTCAACAATTGGTTAACCTACTGGTGTCATTCAAAGGGGATCCAGTACTTGTCAGCCTGGGACAATATGCTTGACAAGCCACGTTGCTTCACCAGAGACGGCTTGCACCTGTCGCCCCTGGGCTTTTGAATACTGGCCAAGACTCTTGCCGCCCCAATACTGCCTCTTTTAGGCAAGGCTCAAAAGACAAACCCGCCTCCATAAACAACAATAATAAACAAAAACTATGGGTAATGCTGCTCAACACCAGAAGTCTAAACCTCAAAATCCACGCACTCAAGGCACTCCTTAGTATGGAAGAAATCGACGTATGTGCAGTGACAGAAACCTGGTTCAAGGCTCCAGAGAGCACCCCAGCACTACCAGGCTATAACTCCTTCCATACCTTTAGGTCCCAAAACCAGGACCGGAACACAAAAGGAGGGGGTGTGTCCATATTCATTAAGAACACCCACACCTCCAGGTTAGTAGCACAGCACTCAGAATCTGAGATGATCCAAGTGCAGTTGACAGCGGGTAAATTGACTGTTCAATTTATAGCTTGCTACAGATCTCCCACCTTGTCTCAGGAACCTCACGCAGCATTCCTGAGAACATTAGAAAGTATGAAGATTCTACCCAACACCATGCTACTGGGTGACTTCCAACTATCCAAACATTGACTGGGAAAACTACACAAGCTCAAATGCCCTAGCCCAATACTTCCTTGAGGTTATAAACTCAAATGCCCTTGAACAGCTGGTCACCACTCCCACAAGAGGTGACAACATACTGGACCTGGTCATCACCAACATGGGGAACCTATGTTCCACACCTGAGGTAAACTCATCATTGGTAAGATCAGATCACAAACTAATCACACTGGACATCCACATCCCGACCCCCCCCCCCCCAGTCAAGGAAATCAAGGTAAAAAACTTCTCTAAAGCCAACTTCACACTCCTCAACACCGAGGTGTGAAGTTTCAAAGCTCCCAATCAAATGGAAAATGATGACCCATCGGCAGAATCCTTTACAAGTGCATTCTATGAACACCTTCAAGAATGCATGGACCGAGCCATCCCAAATAAAACCAAGACCAATTCCTCAAAAAAGAGGAAGCCAGTCTGGTGGACTCCGGCCATAAATAAACTTTACAACAGAAGGAGGAAACTCCTGCAAGATAGAACAAAATCCCAAAATAAGAAGGCATCTCTGATTAACATCAGTAAAAAACTGCACTCCCTCATTAAATCATCCAAGGCCAACTTCGAAAGAAAAATAGCCAATGACTGTAAAGATAACCACAAGGCCTTCTTTAACTATGTCAAGAGTCTAGGGGCAAACTGTCAGATATGCTCCGAGCTAGTGCATAATGGCCATAAATACACTGAACCAACCGACATTGCCAACATCCTGGCTGACAAGTTCAGTGCAAACTTCACCCCCCCCCCTCCACCAAAGGGGCTAGCACCCATCCCAGAAAAATGTGGTGCTCCAGATATCTCAGACACACAAGTAAAGACAGCCCTTGCAAAGGCCAAAAACACAGCATCAATGGGACCAGATGCTATCCCAGGATGTGTCTTACACGAGCTTCAAAATGAACTAACCCCCCATCTCAAATCACTATTCAAACTCAGCCTCTCTACAGGCTATATACCCAAAAAATGGCGTAAAGCAACAGTCGTACCACTCCACAAAGGTGGTGCCACAACTGACCCTGGGAACTATCGCCCTATAACCTTGACTAGCTTGGTCTGCAAAGCCAAGGAATGCATTATCATGGAGCTCATTAACAGGGACATTGGGAACCTCCAGACACTGAACCCCACCCATTTCGGTTTTGTTAAAGGCAGATCTTGCCTCCTGAACTTGGTCGACTTCTTCAAAACAGTCACCAAGGCCATAGATAAAGGGAAGGTGGTCCACACAGCATATCTGGACCTCGCTAAGGCATTCAACACCATCCTACACTCAGGAATCATAGACAAACTCACCAGCTTAAATATCAACCCCCGTGTCACGAGATGGGTTGCCAGTTGGCTCTCAGACAGAACCCACACGGTAAGAGTGGCAGGCGCCATGTCTGACTCTAAACCAGTCACAAGCGGAGTCCCACAGGGCTCAGTCCTGGGACCCCTCCTGTTCGGTATATATTTCTCCGAAGTACAGGCAAAGGCGGAGGGACTGTGGCTAACCAAGTTCACAGATGACTGTAAATTGGATGCAATAATTGACTCTCCAGCTGAAACAGACATCCTGCAAAAGGGTCTCAAAGAGACAAACACCTGGTGTCAAAGTCACAGCCTCAAGCTAAATGCCAAAAATGCATAGTAATCCCATTTGGGAAAAACAAAGTACCTACAAACTACCACATAGATGGGAATCCACTAAGTACAGAAGAAGTAATTAGGGACCTGGGTACCCAAGTAGATAGCATGCTCTCCTTTGATAACCACATAGCCTAAACAGTCAGGAAATCCTTCTATGTAGCACACCTGATCACAAAGGGTTTCTCATCCAGATCCAAGGAGGTGATTGTGCCCCTTTACTCCTCACTCATTAGGCCCATAATAGAGTACAATGCCCCATTTGGGATGTACCTCACTAGACACCTGCAACAACTAGAAAGACCACAGAAGTACCTCACTAAGAGGATTAAGGGCCTTAAACAATTACCGTATGAAGCACGACTAAAAAAGCTCCAGCTCTTCTCAGTCGCTTACCGTCTGCTCAGTGGTGACCTATGCCTGACCTATAGGGCCATGTCAAACCCTGAACTAATGGACATGCTTCACCTCAAAAAAAACAGATCCCTCAGAACCACTAGTTCTAGCGACTTGAACCTATGTACAACAATAAACAGGACATGCTGGAGGGATAGATTCCTGTCCTAGCGACTCTCCTCACTCTGGAATAGAATCCCAATCCATATTTGACAGAGCTCCTCTCTGACCCTCTTCAAGAGAAATCTTGATGAGTGGATGGGTAATCATAAGTTCTACCCTGGGATCACTTCAGGAGCCCTGTTGACAGAGGCCCAGGTTACTAATCTAATGGGGAGGCGAAAGCCATCACTCTGTGGCTAGGCTTATAAATGCCCATGGACAGATAGCCTAGTACTTACCTATGAACCTATGAACATTGTCTGTTAAAGTAACTCAATGTACACTGTAGTATTCCTAAGATATATACAGAATGACTTTTTTGATGGTTCTTCATTTCGAGTTAGTATACCATATTCATGCATTCACTTCTTCAGTCCTCACAGTAGATGGCCTCCTACATATTTTTCTTCTAACAATAGGGTCTGCATGCGTTAACATTTTACTCAGAGATTAACTGTCTGTTTTACTTATTGTGTTAAATAATGTGTATTTCAAGTGTGATTTATTTTGTACTTATAAAACATTGTTGTGGGACACCTTCAGAAGTTTTCTTGTAGCACATCTGCATTTGATATCCTCAAGGTGAATTCTAAGGCTCTGTCATCACCAGAAAGTGGGGCATGTACATGGAATACCATGTCTAACCTCTAGATCTAACTATACTTATATCTGCAGGCCTGATTATTTTATAAAAGAAACTCATAATTTTACTGCTGTATAATTATAAAAGAATCTTTTTTAGCCGGTATAATATAATGCAAGGTCAATTATGTAATCTGGACTGCATGCCGTTGCTGACATTTCTTTGTTGACAGATGGTAACATTATCTTCATTAACAATACAGTTTAAAGCCCTTTCTTCCTCTTTAAGTTTGCTGACTATGGCTTACTGACAAACTTTTACAACAATGTCTGTCAGCTGTGTCAGTGCTGAATCTAAGTAAGATACAGAATTCACAAAGGTCGTCCTTAAAGTAACTAAGAGGAATACTTTACTGGGTGTTATCTTCACAAGTTAGTGTAATATCAAGGAATGAAAGAAGTTGCCAACTAAAAGAAGATGACCCCGTGTAACTTTTCATAATAATAATTATATATGAGATTTATTTTAACAGTGAAATAAATGTACATATGTATGTGTGTGTGTGTGTGTGTGTGTGTGTGTGTGTGTGTGTGTGTGTGTGTGCGTATGTGTTTGTATCTGTTTATATGTACTGATAGTTTTTAATAAAGCCAATTACTCTGAAATGCCTGTCAAATCTAATCCCTGGCCCAACAGAAAATTACTTTATCTACCTGATAGTAGTTGTGTATCTTCCGGTAGTTAAGTAATACATGGTTTTATGGAGGTGTAAGTTTTTGGTGATTGCCTTGTTTAGATACATTTGTATTGCTACAACAAGAAAATCTGCACCTTCCTGTGTCCTAGCTGATTAACAGACAGATGTGACTGAACTGTGGTCTGCATTAGGCAATAACCAGAAAACCTACAGTTTGTCTCCCATTGTTTGGGCAAGTCTCAGAATGTCGACACAGGAAAATCTTCAGGTTCCTGTAGTTATTAACGTTTTACAGAAAGTCAGACCTGGCAGAGTCACAGAAGCTGTGCAGGATTTTGTGAAGAGAGAAAGGGTAAGTCTGATGTTTGTTTTTCCTCATTTTCCAACTTATTGGAGTTTGTGTAATCTCAAAGTTGGTGTACATAGAGATAGGTGGTGTGGGAGCTTGTGCCCACATCAGGCAGTGAAGGTAACCTGCCCCATGAAAAGATAAGTTTTATGATTTTTGTAAAGTCACTTATGTGGGGATGTGATGTCTTTTAGCAATAGATTTCTTTGTCATGATTAGTCATACGTTGATTAAATGACACACTAGTAATCATATTCGATTAATAATGCCTTAGGTACTTCATGATAGTCTTTTTTATTAATACAGTTTATATCCTCCCTGCTTGCATACCTGCTATATAACATAGAGAGATCCTTTGAACTTCAGCATAGAGTCAGATACAGCCCTGCTGGCTTTTTGCTGTGGACTGTGCATGTTATGTGCTTTCCCTGAGTACTGCCTCATTCTCTTTCTATCACGTCTATGAACCTCACCTGTAATCCTTATCAATGGTAACATTTACAGTGCTTTACTCACCTCATCCAGTTAAATAATCAGTTTGTTGGATCTGTTTTATCTGTAAATTCCACTAGTATTACAACAATATATTTGCTAGATGCTGACCTGGGATTTGCCTTCTCTACTGTCAGCATGGTTTCCACTACCTTTCTTGCTAAAGATTAAGTCATCAGTGTCATACTATAAATGAGCCTAAATATACTGCAGGTAAACAAGAAAAAAATAACAAAAGTAACAGATTAGCTATTTTGTCATGTTATATAGTAGTCATCCTGAAATTTTTAGTGATGTACCACCTACTTAGTATATTCAGCAATGTTGTTTATTACATACATTCCTCTTTTCTGTATAACTACATGGTGCTATCATAAGGCATTTATTTACAAATATCTTGTATATTCAAAATGAGTCTTTGATATGCAATATGATTGTATGGCAAAATAATTAAATTATTTTGGCCTAGCACAGAAGTTGATTTATTAAGGAGAACATAACATTTCTCAGCTCAATAAACTTCTGAAGGGAAAGGTCTGTGATTGGTATTGTTTTGTGACATAATCCCATTTTAGGTCCTTATTTTGCAGTAGGCCATTAGCAAAGCTGGTATTACATGTTTTATGATTAATCAAGTAACTTTCTCTATATATGTATTAGCAGTGTGTGTGTGTGTGTTATTACATGTATTTTTACCAATGGATTTAATGAGAATTCATTGTGGGTATGTCTGAATGATTGATAAAGTGGCTGTTTTTTTTTCTTTTTACTGAGATGTCTCTACAGTGGTATGCCCATTTCGTCAATATACGGTCAGTTCAGAGGCAATTATATTTAGTATTATGAGTAAGCAGAGAGGAGTGTGATGGTCTTTGCTCCCCCATTAAAGCTGCTTTATGCTTCTTTTCCATTTGAAAGTTTTTGTACATCTATGTATGTATGTATTTATGCATAGAGGTGTGTGTGTGTGTATATATATATATATATATATATATATATATATATATATATATATATATATATATATATATGTAGTATGTATGTATTGCTTTTTACTGAACCTATTGTTCTTTTTTTATTTTGTACATTACTGGTTTCTCTAATGAACATTCTGTGAGGTGTTGTGTTCACAGTTTCATTTAAGGGTACAGTACAGCACCACTGTCTATTACATTCATATGGTGTTCTAAGTATATATACTGTTTTCTGAGTGACAAAATGCTGAAGTGTGCTTAACAACAGACTACATTTGCAAACTGAATGCTCATAAATGGACTGATAGTCCTCAATATTTCTTGCTAAAATTGTGACTATACCAACATACAATGATCTTATGGACAACCAGGTTTATTAGTGATGAAGCCATTTGCTTTTGTTACTGCCTTGAGGTGTGACCTGTGTTAACATGCTTCCTTACAAATGCTTATGTGGTTCTTGCATCTGAAAATCTATTGGCCCGTACTTCAGTCTCACTATCATGACCAGAATTACCGAGTGTTCATGTGACACCAAAAAGACATTACTTGTGATGTGTGTGTGTGTGTGTGTGTGTGTGTGTGTGTGTGTGTGTGTGTGTGTGTGTGTGTGTGTGTGTGTGTGTATACTCTATCTAGTTGTATTGATGTATAACAATTTTGCCTTTATGCTGGTATGCTTTTTGAGAGTTAGTATTTATTTTTGACATATATGCTTCTTCTTTTAGATGTTTGTTCTGAATAACTACTATTGTGATTGTGATTTTGCAGGCATGAACTCCTTCATTTAATATAGTTACCAGATCACAGAGTCTCATAACCTCAGTCTTTCAAAAAACAGAAATGCTAAAAAGGGGAAGGGTGAGGAGGTACTTCAACTAGTTCACTCTTCTGATCTTTTTTCTCATTATTGTGAAAGTTCTCATTACTGTATGTTACAGTAAGTCTCTGCAGAAACGTACTTCCAGTGCCTCGCTCTCCAGCATTCAGTCACTGCCATCTTGGCCATATTGCAAAAATGTAGACAAAAATATTCAGCAGATCAAAAGAAGTTGTTTTGGCCAGATTGGCAAGAATTAAATATTTTCTCCTGCAGCTGGATCAGCATTTCTATGAATGTGAAGTTGAGATAGGTAAAACATAATTTTTGCTTAACATTGTTAGAAGATGGTTTAGACTTTGAATACCAGTTGAGAAAAAAAAAAAGAGTTGATGGCAGAATTTTATCATCTGTCATTTGTGTAAGTGTTTGAAGGTGAGGGCTTTGTGAAGCATGGTGAACATATTTTCATAAAGTATTTATTGTAAAATATTTCTGTACCCATAAAGTTCATAAAAGGAAAGGCATACACTCATACCTCTCAGTCTGCAGACATTGAAAATAGAAACAAAGGCCCTTGAAAAATAAGAACATTCAGCTAAGAATTTGGACATCCAAATAGCATAAAATTTGAATACCAAATATTGTATAACTCTTCTCATTTACAGGGAGAATGTGGGATACTACCTAGAAACATGTTTAAAAAACAGAGTGACAAAATGATGGAAAAAAATACAAGCACATCATCAATGCTACAGTGTAATATCCATAAAAGTGAATGGATTGTGTCACAAAATTCTGCCACACAAGGTCATTTATTTTTGCTTCAGAAAAAGGAAGTTTGTATGATGTGTGCCCTCTGCCTTTACTAGACAGGTTCAAAAAAAACAAATGTGATGAGAGATTCAGAAAATTGTGTGAAGGAGTAAACTGAGGCAGAAAATAGGGGCATAACTCCAAAAATAGGGACTTGTAAATCAGGCCTGGAAATAGGAAGTTCCTCCAAAGTAGGGACAATTGAGATGGGTGTATATACAATAGGAAGTTAGATTAAGAGAATGTTTTTCATTATGAACATGACGTTTTATTCACTGGAAGAGCTACTTAGAAGAAACTGTCATCTTATAAGAAAATATGGTAGAACAAATGCATCAAAGTCTCCATTTGGTATTCAGTATTGCTTTATGTGCATATGAGCCCTGGACTAGTAACTTGAGATTCTATAGATGAAGCAAGACACATGTTGATAAAAGCCAGAAGAATGTTAACAGAAAATGAAGACTGTGGGAACAGTGGGACAAACTGTTGCTGCTGTTGTTTACAACATCCTATTTCCAGACTATAGGACATCTCCCACATTTATAGAGCCACAAGAAGCATAGCGACTGCTGCAGGGTTATGTCTCTGTGCTGAGTGATTTTAATTTTAAACCATCCCCAGTATGACAGAAATGTACACCATGTGGGATTTGTTTTGTGCTTATGCTGTGATATGGTAGCTGCATATGAAAGCAGTCAGATATTAGTAGGATATATCTCAGGCTTACCACCTTGTTTGTTATGCCCAACTACAAAGTGAAATTTAGTAACTAGTATTATAGATAATAAGATTGCCATAAACAATGTATATCTTATAAAGGCCTTGAGATTCAGAAAGAATCTCACTACAGATGTAAATTACCTAATACAGGTAGGTCAGGTTACATGATCTTGGGAAAATTCAGTTCAGTGATAACTGTGGCCTCATTAGAAAGAAGTAATTATCAGTTTATTGGTATATATATGAATTAAACTTTTATAAAATTAGTGATGTCAGACCTGTGATGATGGAAGTGTTTACCATGGCTGTACTGGCAATGGCACCTGTCTATAGTCATACCCCCAAAACACACACATGCACACATACATATATTCACCCACCATCAAACAACCCCACTCCACAGGCAGTCAGACTATTGGACACACTTACTTATTTACATTCACAAATGCATTCACATGAACACTTTCAGAATCTCAGTTACCTACCTAAATCAGCAGCACACATTAACAACCTCCACCCCTACTGAATTGGCCTGCACAGTTACTGTCTCCATTGGCATACATGGGTGACATCCATCTTTTGACGGTGTTAACTTTTTAATCTATGTGGGAATGTATGCAGCCAAGCAAGTCTCTGAATTGTTTGGCAGCTTAAATCAGAAATGCAGGCATTTCTTCAGTGAATTAGAATTAGCTACTCCCACAGATTGCCTCATTACCATGTAGAGTGGCTTGCAGGACTGCCCTCTCAGTGATGGTTCCATTAGTGAGAAATCTCAACAGCAGAATGGTCTGTGAATCAGAAAGGATTACTGCTGGGGTAAAACTGCTAGTATTCTGAAATGAGAGGATGGAGGTTTATTGCTGTCATCTTCAATTTACCTCTATTAAATAGGCTGAAGTGTTTTTTTTTTAGCTCATTAAGGATGAAACACTGTTCCTATTATCTGTCCAATAAAGATATCTTTTTTGTATTTAACTTTCAGTGTAAAATTAATTTGTGTTACCACAATGTACGTCTGAAGTTCCAGAAATAATGACCCTTTCCCAAAGTGAGGCAAAAGCTTCCACAGATGAAATCTCCCTGTGGTCTCATCTCATACTCTTTTCTTCCCATTTGGGTAGAGCACTTGTCTAGACATCTTGAGTTTAGCAAGAGACCATGTACCTTCACCTCTCCATCTTCATGTACATAGTGGGTCTCATGGGATACATACTGAATATTGCAGTGACTTTAAGTGAAACAGGAAATGTCAATAAGATTTAATCAGATCACATGTTTAGTGAATTCATCACGATCACAGAGCCATAGTGAAGAGGACACTTATCCTTATACTCAAATCTGTGACATCTCAGATTTAGAGCTGTGGTTGATGGTGGGCTGAGGTCAGAAAGTTATTTTATAATTTTATGTATAAGACCTCCATTTGCTTTTTAACTTGATTGTTGTGTCTGCTTATGTTGTAATATTTTCATGGTTCATTGTTTAGCTCTAAATTTGGTCCAACATGTAGTCTTTCTTTTGTTGTGTTGGACTGCTAGTGAATATGACCATGGTGCCTTTTCACAGTACATCTGTTATACTCAATTATAGCAAGTTTGTAGTAGTATATTAAAATGTAGTACTTTAGATCCGATTTTTCAGATATTGATATGTGGTACATTGCACTATTTTGCAATTTTTTTGTCTAAAGGGGTTTATATTGTTATGAAGGGTTTCAGTATCTTGGGTCAGGAAGCAAGCAAGGTGGATTGATTGCATGGTTCATTCTTCCTGCTGTGGTCACCAATAAATGAAGCATTCTTCCATGTGCCAACCAGAAGAGGAAAACGTCCTTGTAACAGCTTGACAGACAAAAGCACTTAATTACTGTGTGTTACGTAGGTTTTATTAATTTATTTTGGTCTTTATCAGTTGTTAAATTAACGATTTACAAATCTTTACAACTACTATCAGCTGCCTTACATTTCTGGCTTGCCTGATGGGCCAGGTCACACATTATTTAGTTATATTGTGGTTTTCTTCATGTAGAATCTGCCTCTTGGTTTTGTTGGGTTGGGTGTTGGGTTTCAGCTTGGACAGCCTCTGGAGTCACTATAACTCAGGGCTCATTTCCCCCCAGTGATTTTGAAGGCTGGATGGCTACGTAAAGTCCAGTTATTAGGCCCATTGGACAGTAGTCCTGTTTTGTGCCATTAGTACTGCACATACAATAGAACCCTAAAAATTTGGCTTTTGTTTCTTTAGGCTTATTTAACTCAGAGGCTTGTCAATTTGGTGAAGTTAGTTTTGATGAAAGTAAAATGTTCAAAGACTATTTATTGAAACTACTTTAGGGACAGCAGAGTTTGCCTCTTTTTCCACTGCTGTACAACCATGGTTTTTAAATATATGTCTGTGAGTGAGGAGGGTATCTCCCCAAATGGGGGCTACAGGGGAGCTTGCCCTGCCTGCAAAACAACACAAACAAAAAAAAAACAGAAGGAAAAACTGTCAAATTTTCACTGAAGGTTGTTTTTGCAAACATTTTTCAAATTATTTATATTCCCTGAAACTACCTTCAGCAGGTTGACATGAATCCATTTAACTGATATGTCCTGCTAGCTGTGTGTCCAATAACTACAATTGCAAAGGTAATAGCAGTGCTGCCCTTAAGCACTTTTGGTATTTTGGCTATAGGCCAAATGAAGAACAGATGCCTTGCTCTATAAGCCACGGGTAGCACTGGCCTCACTTACTCAATGACTCACAAACATAATCATTTCTTTATGAGAATGAGTCTTAAGTCTGCAAGGCAGTTTTCAGCACTTTCTCAGAAGAGATGCTTTGGCAAGTGTTTTGCTGATCCCCAGGGCTTTCCTTCTCTCTCTCTCTCTCTCTCTCTGTCACAGAGCCTGGGTTATTGATTATCTGCTCTTGAGTATTTACCATACTGTGTAGTTTGCTTTTACCTGCAAGAAGGCATAGGATTCCCTCTAAATCTTTATCAGTGTCACTTATAAAGAAATGAAGAGAACTAGATGGGCCCTCAATGGGTCCATTTCCTCCACCCATTTGACTCATTCATTCCTCCAGCACGATAAGAGCCATCCAGCCCATTTGTTCCCTAGTGTGGGCAAAGGTCAGGTGTTACTGAGCAGTCCAGTCTACAGATCATGCAGACTGCCCCCCCCCCACTGACAGCCTGTGACCTCCACTCTAGCTTCCTCACAAGATGCATGCATGCTTTCACACATGTGCAGCTTTCAGAACAAGCACCACACAGCTTGCAGTATTGCCGCACTAGACCATTCATGCTCTGACAATAAACCTGCATTCCTGTAGGTGTTTCAAATGCAGTGAGTTAAACTGCCTTTTTTTCCAGGATGGAATGTCAACATTGGAGGCTCACTGCCATTCTGCCCCACCCGGTACCTCTGGAAGCCCTTGGTCTAGTCAAACACGAGTCATCTGTGGTTAAGGCAGGACTTTATCGCTCTGCTTCTTGGGGCCTGAACCAGTTGTAGTATTTACTGATTTCACACCTGGCTGCTTCCACTCCTTGATTATGTATGTGTATTTGACCAAGTCCTGTGCCATAGCAATCAGGATATTGCCAGTATCATGACACAGGATAAAAAGAAGGGGAGCAGTTTAGAATAATGTAGTTTCATACTGAAGTACTTTGAGTGTTTATTCCTAGAATGATGGATTGATTGTCTAATATATAATTTTTAGTCAAGTGGGTCAACTAGCAAAAAGGGAGCTTCAGCAGTGCCCCTGACAAAAAGGTAAACAATGAAGCCTACTTGTAACATTTGAAGCAATACATTCAATGTTATTCACAGTAGGTAAAATGGGAAGACTTACTTTTAAAATGCAGTGCAACCTGTTAGAAGTGAATCGTCTGAGGTGGCGTAGTATAAGAATGAACAGGAATAGTATAAATGCAACAGGTCAGTTGTAAAACAACACTATAATGCAGTTTTAAGCAGTGAAGTAAACAGTAACTTAACTGTCAGACAACATTGAAAAGCATTTATTATGTAAACAGTGGATTACTTTGGTGTAATGTAAGCAATTGTTAATTCAGACTGAGTACATATACATATATATATATATATATATGTACACCTCAGAACTTCACTTTACCTACTAAAAAAACTAACTCTTCTCCCTCCTTTCAACTTCACCCCGTCCCTACATCATATGTGCTTACCCTCCTTCAGAAATTGAAACCAAGCTCTCCCTCAGCAGACCAACTACCTGCAGAATTTCTGCAACTAGCTGCTAAAGCCATTGCCCTCCCAATATCAATCCTGATCAACAGAACCATTACTGAAAGCTATATCCCTTTTATATGGAAAATCTCCCATATTATCCCCCTCCACAAAAGTGGCCAATCTACCGAGCTTTCCAATTATCGACCTATTGCCCTCCTCTCACCTCTAGCTAATATTATGGAAAAATGCATCCACAAACAACTGCTTCAACACTTAACACAAAATAACCTTCTAGCTAACTGCCAGCATGGTTTTAGACCTTCACATAGTACCTCCACTGCCCTTCTCTCCTTTACAGATACTATCAACAAACACCATAGTCTAAACAAACTCTCTTCTGCCCTATTCATTGACTTATCTAAAGCTTTTGACATGGTGAATCACCAAATTCTCATTACCATAATAAAATCCCTATCACGTGATTCATCCTCCATACAGTGGTTCCAGTCCTACCTTGACAATAGACAGCAGGCAGTACTATGGCACAAGTCCCTCTCTACCCACTTACCAGTCAACCTCGGTGTCCCCCAAGGATCCATCCTTGGACCTCTACTTTTTTCCATTTTCATCAATGACCTCCACCTAGCCGTCCCTCAAGCCTCATGTATACAATATGCAGATGATTCCACACTTATATGCTCAGCCTCATCCTCTTCTGACCTCCTATACCTTACCCAACAAGTCTTCAACACAGTAGAGAAATGGTTTACTCACAGATGCCTTCTCTTAAACCCCAAAAGACTAAACTCCTTCTATTCTCTCCCACCAGCAAATTCTCCCCATTGGATTTCACAGTCACTTCTATCAACAAGACTATTATATCCCCTGAAGCTACCACTAAACTACTAGGAGTCACCATCGACAATAAACTAAACTTCGATATACATATAAACAATACTATAAAATCAGTTAATAAAAAATTGGGCTCCCTGTATCAGATTAAATCTTTTCTCCTACCCTTTGCTCGTACAATAATAGCACACACACATCTAATAGCTCCTCTTCTATATGCCTCAACCATCTTTACTAAACTATCTAAACACAACCTCAGCAAACTGGAAAGGTCCTATAATAACATCGCCAGATTTGCCATAGGAAACCTATTTCGAACCCATCATTGCCTCAATTTAAAACAGCTAGGCTGGCTTGAACTACAGAACCTAATCAAATTCCATCAACTAACTATAGCTCACAAAACCCTTTACTCACCATCCAAAACACCAGCTCTATCCACACTAATCACTCCCTACAAGAACCTAGATTCCCTTAGGTCTTCACATAAACTCTTAGCTAGTTCTACCAAAACAAACAACAAGGCCGGTGACTCTCTTTTTTCTAATACAGTAGGGAAAGCCTGGAATCTTCTACCAAATGACATTTCTACACTTCCCTCACTATCCATTTTCAAAAACAATCTGAAAGTATATCTCAAATCTCACTGGCTATGTTACTGTTCCAAACCTGACTAGCTCTATAGTCACCCTAAACTCTGATCTTCCCCTTCTTTTCCTTCAGGAAAAAAAAAAATATGTTTTTGTTTTTTTGGTTCTGCCATATGAACTGCATCTACTGTTAAGATTGAATTCTATACTGACAATTTACTTTGAATTGTTAAAATTTATCCTGTAAATCAGTCTGTTTTTGCTTTTATTTTTTGTATTGATTTTGTTTATATGCTTGACTCACAGAAATTTGTTAATTTAGCTGTATTTACCTAGGAGCTTTTCTCCCCGGGCCTCTACTGAAAATGGACATGTATCCAGTTAGACTAGCCCGGTAAACAAATGTAAAATAAAATAAAATAAACTCAGGGCTCATTTCCCCCCAGTGATTTTGAAGGCTGGATGGCTACGTAAAGTCCAGTTATTAGGCCCATTGGACAGTAGTCCTGTTTTGTGCCATTAGTACTGCACATACAATAGAACCCTAAAAATTTGGCTTTTGTTTCTTTAGGCTTATTTAACTCAGAGGCTTGTCAATTTGGTGAAGTTAGTTTTGATGAAAGTAAAATGTTCAAAGACTATTTATTGAAACTACTTTAGGGACAGCAGAGTTTGCCTCTTTTTCCACTGCTGTACAACCATGGTTTTTAAATATATGTCTGTGAGTGAGGAGGGTATCTCCCCAAATGGGGGCTACAGGGGAGCTTGCCCTGCCTGCAAAACAACACAAACAAAAAAAAAACAGAAGGAAAAACTGTCAAATTTTCACTGAAGGTTGTTTTTGCAAACATTTTTCAAATTATTTATATTCCCTGAAACTACCTTCAGCAGGTTGACATGAATCCATTTAACTGATATGTCCTGCTAGCTGTGTGTCCAATAACTACAATTGCAAAGGTAATAGCAGTGCTGCCCTTAAGCACTTTTGGTATTTTGGCTATAGGCCAAATGAAGAACAGATGCCTTGCTCTATAAGCCACGGGTAGCACTGGCCTCACTTACTCAATGACTCACAAACATAATCATTTCTTTATGAGAATGAGTCTTAAGTCTGCAAGGCAGTTTTCAGCACTTTCTCAGAAGAGATGCTTTGGCAAGTGTTTTTGCTGATCCCCAGGGCTTTCCTTCTCTCTCTCTCTCTCTCTCTCTGTCACAGAGCCTGGGTTATTGATTATCTGCTCTTGAGTATTTACCATACTGTGTAGTTTGCTTTTACCTGCAAGAAGGCATAGGATTCCCTCTAAATCTTTATCAGTGTCACTTATAAAGAAATGAAGAGAACTAGATGGGCCCTCAATGGGTCCATTTCCTCCACCCATTTGACTCATTCATTCCTCCAGCACGATAAGAGCCATCCAGCCCATTTGTTCCCTAGTGTGGGCAAAGGTCAGGTGTTACTGAGCAGTCCAGTCTACAGATCAGGCAGACGGCCCCCCCCCCCCACTGACAGCCTGTGACCTCCACTCTAGCTTCCTCACAAGATGCATGCATGCTTTCACACATGTGCAGCTTTCAGAACAAGCACCACACAGCTTGCAGTATTGCCGCACTAGACCATTCATGCTCTGACAATAAACCTGCATTCCTGTAGGTGTTTCAAATGCAGTGAGTTAAACTGCCTTTTTTTCCAGGATGGAATGTCAACATTGGAGGCTCACTGCCATTCTGCCCCACCCGGTACCTCTGGAAGCCCTTGGTCTAGTCAAACACGAGTCATCTGTGGTTAAGGCAGGACTTTATCGCTCTGCTTCTTGGGGCCTGAACCAGTTGTAGTATTTACTGATTTCACACCTGGCTGCTTCCACTCCTTGATTATGTATGTGTATTTGACCAAGTCCTGTGCCATAGCAATCAGGATATTGCCAGTATCATGACACAGGATAAAAAGAAGGGGAGCAGTTTAGAATAATGTAGTTTCATACTGAAGTACTTTGAGTGTTTATTCCTAGAATGATGGATTGATTGTCTAATATATAATTTTTAGTCAAGTGGGTCAACTAGCAAAAAGGGAGCTTCAGCAGTGCCCTGACAAAAAGGTAAACAATGAAGCCTACTTGTAACATTTGAAGCAATACATTCAATGTTATTCACAGTAGGTAAAATGGGAAGACTTACTTTTAAAATGCAGTGCAACCTGTTAGAAGTGAATCGTCTGAGGTGGCGTAGTATAAGAATGAACAGGAATAGTATAAATGCAACAGGTCAGTTGTAAAACAACACTATAATGCAGTTTTAAGCAGTGAAGTAAACAGTAACTTAACTGTCAGACAACATTGAAAAGCATTTATTATGTAAACAGTGGATTACTTTGGTGTAATGTAAGCAATTGTTAATTCAGACTGAGTACATATACATATATATATATATATATATATATACACCTCAGAACTTCACTTTACCTACTAAAAAAACTAACTCTTCTCCCTCCTTTCAACTTCACCCCGTCCCTACATCATATGTGCTTACCCTCCTTCAGAAATTGAAACCAAGCTCTCCCTCAGCAGACCAACTACCTGCAGAATTTCTGCAACTAGCTGCTAAAGCCATTGCCCTCCCAATATCAATCCTGATCAACAGAACCATTACTGAAAGCTATATCCCTTCTATATGGAAGATCTCCCATATTATCCCCCTCCACAAAAGTGGCCAATCTACCGAGCTTTCCAATTATCGACCTATTGCCCTCCTCTCACCTCTAGCTAATATTATGGAAAAATGCATCCACAAACAACTGCTTCAACACTTAACACAAAATAACCTTCTAGCTAACTGCCAGCATGGTTTTAGACCTTCACATAGTACCTCCACTGCCCTTCTCTCCTTTACAGATACTATCAACAAACACCATAGTCTAAACAAACTCTCTTCTGCCCTATTCATTGACTTATCTAAAGCTTTTGACATGGTGAATCACCAAATTCTCATTACCATAATAAAATCCCTATCACGTGATTCATCCTCCATACAGTGGTTCCAGTCCTACCTTGACAATAGACAGCAGGCAGTACTATGGCACAAGTCCCTCTCTACCCACTTACCAGTCAACCTCGGTGTCCCCCAAGGATCCATCCTTGGACCTCTACTTTTTTCCATTTTCATCAATGACCTCCACCTAGCCATCCCTCAAGCCTCATGTATACAATATGCAGATGATTCCACACTTATATGCTCAGCCTCATCCTCTTCTGACCTCCTATACCTTACCCAACAAGTCTTCAACACAGTAGAGAAATGGTTTACTCACAGATGCCTTCTCTTAAACCCCAAAAAGACTAAACTCCTTCTATTCTCTCCCACCAGCAAATTCTCCCCATTGGATTTCACAGTCACTTCTATCAACAAGACTATTATATCCCCTGAAGCTACCACTAAACTACTAGGAGTCACCATCGACAATAAACTAAACTTCGATATACATATAAACAATACTATAAAATCAGTTAATAAAAAATTGGGCTCCCTGTATCAGATTAAATCTTTTCTCCTACCCTCTGCTCGTACAATAATAGCACACACACATCTAATAGCTCCTCTTCTATATGCCTCAACCATCTTTACTAAACTATCTAAACACAACCTCAGCAAACTGGAAAGGTCCTATAATAACATCGCCAGATTTGCCACAGGAAACCCATTTCAACCCATCATTGCCTCAATTTAAAACAGCTAGGCTGGCTTGAACTACAGAACCTAATCAAATTCCATCAACTAACTATAGCTCACAAAACCCTTTACTCACCATCCAAAACACCAGCTCTATCCACACTAATCACTCCCTACAAGAACCTAGATTCCCTTAGGTCTTCACATAAACTCTTAGCTAGTTCTACCAAAACAAACAACAAGGCCGGTGACTCTCTTTTTTCTAATACAGTAGGGAAAGCCTGGAATCTTCTACCAAATGACATTTCTACACTTCCCTCACTATCCATTTTCAAAAACAATCTGAAAGTATATCTCAAATCTCACTGGCTATGTTACTGTTCCAAACCTGACTAGCTCTATAGTCACCCTAAACTCTGATCTTCCCCTTCTTTTCCTTCAGGAAAAAAAAAAAATGTTTTTTTGTTTTTTGGTTCTGCCATATGAACTGCATCTACTGTTAAGATTGAATTCTATACTGACAATTTACTTTGAATTGTTAAAATTTATCCTGTAAATCAGTCTGTTTTGCTTTTATTTTTTGTATTGATTTTGTTTATATGCTTGACTCACAGAAATTTGTTAATTTAGCTGTATTTACCTAGGAGCTTTTCTCCCCGGGCCTCTACTGAAAATGGACATGTATCCAGTTAGACTAGCCCGGTAAACAAATGTAAAATAAAATAAAATAAATAAATAAATATATATATATATATATATAAAAAATGTCCATATATATCTTAGACTGAATTAAAATGCAACTCTTGATATTTATAAGAAACGTGCTGAAGGTTAGATGTGGATGTAAAGGAAGTAGAAATAGGATTGTAAGTGCAATGAAAAATATTAGCCATTTTCTAGGCATTTATATCGAGAGGAGTCCATTAGATGATGAAACAGTTTTGCTTTAAAGTTTGGCTGAAGAGTAACATTTCTGATACAGGTGAAACTATATTCCAGTAAATGGAAGTAATTTTATAAAGGCTCGTTTTGAGGTTACTAGCACAAAGTGGGTTCAAAGGATGACAGGCATGAATTATTTGAAGTGAGGTAGAGAAATGTTTTCTGCAAGCTCGTGTTGGTGGGAGACTGTGCTAAAGAAATTTATGTATTAGTGAAGCCATTTCATCAACAGCCAGTTAACTTAAATTTTGCAGTGGTCATTATACAAAGTTTACATTTCAGTTGTTTTACAGTCCCCGAGACAATGTATTATTTTATAGAAAGAACATTAACAGGACATTTAGTTCCTTTAAGTCTCAGAATGTTTGAATTCATCTCATCTTTGTCAGCAGTTTTCCTACGTTCAGATCTACATTACAGAATACAATGAAATATAAGCATGTTTACAAACACACAGCCATCCTGGATGTATTTTGTGTTTTTCAATGTTTCTGTTCCTTTTAGTACACACTGTTGAGAGAGAAGGGCACACTTTTTTTGTACAAGCAGGAATGCTAAACACACATATTACAGATTTAAAGTGATATTACTGTTTATGTGATTACCTGATTTGATCCAGTATATAATTCATTCCATTTGACTGTTTATTGAAGTTTCTTTGAACTGTGTGTTTCATAATATATTGGTGATTTGATGAAATCAGTCAGAATGTGTTGAGGTGGCTGAAACCTACTATGTTAGCTACGTTACCTCCCAGTAAAGCTAACTTCTCATTGTGGTGGGATAAAAGTACTAAAATGTTAAAAAGCTGCAGAAGCCAGGTATGAAATACGAAGTCATAGGCTGAAAAGCAGGAAGTGTGTCACTAGCCAAGGAAAAAGCTGTCACTGGTATTGTAAAGAAAAAATTAAAAATAGGGCTTTGGGTAAAAAAGCAGGAAATTTGTTGCTGTGGGTTTTCTTGGAATTTCTTCTGGAGGACAGAGATAAGAGTTAACTCTTAGCTTACTTTGGTGAACCGTTGTTTCAAGAATTTTTTTTTCAGTTGCTCAGAAGTAGTAGTCATTGAAGCATTTTCTGGTTCCTTTGTTTGCCACACCTTTTTATGTGGCTATCAAGAGAAAAGACACCATGATGATAATATATCCTGCTTGTATTTGCTGTTCTTACATCCTATGCATTTATATTTCAGATTGCATTTGTGTGACACAGTGGTTAGCATTGTGCATTTATTTACCTACTTTTGCCCTCTGATTAATGACCTAGATTAAAACTGCTTGCTTAAAAATCCATACAAATTGTCAAACTTAAAACTCTGTGGTTAAATGCTTATGATTTGGGAAACATAACATACAGCACAAACCCTAAGCAGAAGTTGGAAACATAGCTGAGTTTGTGTCCTAATTGTTGGCGGCATGTTGATTTTCTAACACATAGAAATCATTGTTCTGAGGCAACACTTTTCTGTCCAACTGTACTTTTAATATAATACTTACATGTGAATGTTCCTTCAGAAAGTATTTCAGATTGTATTATTCCTGGATATTACCTATAACATTTTATCATCACAGTCATATGTGTAGGTAATATAACTGGAGTTTGCCCTTTTCTTTAGTTCTAAAATCCGGATTCTGCATCCTGTTTCAGCTATAAATTCATTATTCTGTATGTTATAAACTATGCAGTTTATTACAGTCCAAAAATACTGGTACATTTTAGTACAAGGACAATTCTGTTTGCTTTGCAGTAAACTGAAACATTTATTACCTAAGCTAACAAAGACTTACTGCATTACATTATTCTTGACTATTCTAAATGCACTACTTGGAAAATCAAGTAACTGGCAAGCATCAGTTTATTTTGACAACTAGCAAAACAACTTAATTTTAGTCAAGCTAAGTATCACAATACAATATTAATATGCAAACATTATTATTATATTTATTATTATTTTAATACTGAGTTGGTATGTTGTAGGAAGAGATTCATAGTCCAGTTAGTCTGTTCCCTGCCATGTAGCAAAGAATATATGGAAATATATATGTATACACACACACACACATGTGTGTGTGTGTGTGTGTGTGTGTGTGTGTGTCTACATGCTGTATATATATATATATATATATATATATATATATATATATATATATATATATATATATATATATGTGTGTGTGTGTGTGTGTGTGTGTGTGTGTCAACAATATATGTATATTTATCCACCTCCCTCTTCATTTCTACCTGAAATAATTCTGTTTTGTCTGACCAATATAAGAATGGCTGTCCACTTGTTGAACAGGGAATTTTTTTTTATGGCTTTGTTTGTTTACTACGGTCATTCATTGACCAATTTTTGACCATTTGCCAGCCCAGCTTAGGTCACAAAGTAGAAGTTAACAAACAAGAAACATTATAAACTAATACATTTAACAAATGAATGAGAACAAACTATATTAAAGGACACAATGTACTGAAAACCCCAAAGCAGCCCAGAAACAGAATAAATTATTATCTATGCACATAATGATCAATTACTCTTTCACTGAAGGTGTTGTAAGTTAGACAATTAAGTGTTAAAAATACACTGAGTAAGGTATACTGTCTTTTCGGCTTTTCCCGGTTAGGGGTTGCCACAGCGGAACTCCGGTCCGCTAATGATTGGCAGTAGATTTTTACATGCTAGCTTGCCGGGCCTAACGCACAACCTTCAACGAAGGAATGCCCATTCATGCATGTCGACACACAGAAGGTGCTCTAACTGAGAATCGAACGTGCAGTTTAACTGTGAGGCGACAACGCTACCGCAGCATAAAACATAGAAAAAAGTATCACTTGTGCTATCTTCTGTCATCTATCATATACACAGATTAAGCAGATGTGGATTGCCATACCTTGCTGCAGAAAAAAAGGAAGAAATCTTTAGAATATAAAAAAATGGATTCTGTCGGCTCAGTGTATGCTGACAGTCACTTTATGGTTGAAGCTGCACATTCTTGTACTAGTCTTACCTCTTCTGCCCCATAGTTTTCTTTCTTTAGGGAAAACCTTTGCCAGAAAAGCTTTTGTGGCTGGATAAGCTGCCCCTTTTTGCCACTGTAGTTCTGTTCAGCTATATTAATTTCTTGCAGACAGAACTTCCAGTGTAACACTTTAGACATACTTCAGTGGTTAGATGTATATAACTTTGCCATGCTAGATGTTTTATACTCCTTGGTAAGTCTGTGGTCAGCAGGACAAGCCTATGATGTGTGCAGTGTTAATGTTATTTTTTTCTGCTTACAGGTTGATATGTAGTAAAAACACAGCAGCAACACTATACTATCATGAAAATCTTTACTGAATTAACAACTTTTTCCCAGTTAGGGGTCACCCCAGTGGATCACCTGTCCACTCATGATCAGCAGTGGAGTTTTATAGTGTCGAGTTGCTAGCCCGGGACCCAACCTTCCACGGAAGGCACACACATGCATGCACTCATACCTAGGGCTAATTTAGAGTGTCCAATCCACCTACAGCATGTCTTTGGGATGTGGGAGGAAATCGGAGCAAATCCACACGGCCACAGGGAGGACATGCAGACTCCACACAGAAGGCGCCTCAGCTGAGAATCGAACCGGAGAACCTCTTGCTGTGAGGCGGCAATGCTAACCACTGCACCACTGCGGCCACCCCTTTACTGAACTAACAACTACACTACATAAATAACTGGTTGTGCTCTCAGGCTGCTAGAGCAATTCCTGAAGAGCTCAAAAGCTAGAGCAGTTGATATACTTGTTGAGAAACTGTCAGAAGCTCAGGTTACATTATAATACACCTGTGTTTGTCAGATCCACTGAGTATATTCTGAAATGCAGAGTTTTAATGGCATGATGAATCCAAATCAAAGTTCCCACTTTGTGCCACTGAGAGAGTCAGATTTTGTATAGAAAGAATTATTCTCCATCAGTGTTTCTGAGTAATGTGAACTTTCAGACAACATGATGTTTTCAGCACTGTCATTCTCGGGAATATGGTAGCACTCCTAATGGTGGCACATAGAAAAAGAATTGGACTGAAAGACTCTTCATTATTAAAAATGTATGCTAAGAAAGAGTTATCAGATCTTGAACTGGACAGCCTTATGTTGAACCCTTGTGGATCTGAATATGCACATACTTTAATGAAAAAAAAAAAACAGTTATGAAAGCAAAATCCTGTGGTTTGAACTAAAAAATACTCATGTGAGAGTAAAACTGTAGAAGTACAGGACATAATTCTTAAAATGTACCTGTTTCACAGAAAATCTATAAATACACAAAAATACAGAGAAAGTCCTCTGATTGGATACTAATCAAATATTTGAGAGGAAGAAATAGTCTTAGCTCTCATTTGGGATTTGACCCCAAGGAAGCCAGTGTACTGTGATGACATAACTGCCATTCAAACCAAAAAAAAAAAAGCCACTGAACAGATAGGTGGTGAGTTTTACCTTTAGAGTCCTGTCATTTCATCTAGGTGACCTCCGGCATGGTGATCAATGTTAAAGTACAGACAGACAGACACAAATACAGAGAAAGCCCACTGCTTAAGTACTTTTCAACTAATTGAACTGAAAGGATGTGGGACTCATATGTAAGAAATCACCCTGCGTGTCTTACACTATTGTTTTTTATGTGATATTGCTGGTATAACAGACAGTGATGGTCATGAAAAAAATGCACAGTGCATTTCCAGGATGCAGGAACAGTTAGCAATGTTGGCAGATGACATTAAAGTGATTACAGTCACTGTTGAAACCTTATGTGGTCTTTTACAAAACACTTCTAGGGGTAGGTACCAGGCTGAAGTCCTAGTAGTGTGTGAAGTTAGTAAGAACCCAGATGGAAAAGGGATTTGTGGATTTCTCCTCTTTCTCTGTGGTCTCTTGTTAATTTCTCTGGATTGTATGTTAGGGTTCTGTCAGCACCCCAGCAGTAAAGGTACTACACAATACACAGAGCATGACTGCCAGTGTGTTTGTACAGCCCTCATTCTGCTCCCGTGATTCACGTTTGCCACACATATCAGATTTTGTTCCCATGATTCACGTTTGCCACACATATCAGAGTCTGCTCCAGTGATTCACATGTTTCTCACACATATCAGAGTCTGCTCCCGTGATTCACATGTTTGTCACACATATCAGATTCTGCTCCCGTGATTCACGTTTGTCACACATATCAGCTCAATCACTGTTATCTGCAAGGTGGATTTCTACTGTACTGTTTAGTTAGTAACTGTGGGAAGAGTATGTATGATGGATGTAGAAACCTCCAAACATATGTCTGCCGTGTATAATGGGTAACACCAGATACACCTTGTGCCATGGCAAATGACACCTAGTCATAATTCTGAGAGCCTTTTCAGTACAAAATGCCACATATAGCAACAGGAAGCACCATCACATTGCTATTTGGCCTGTTAAAGCCATGCGTGTGCTGCCTAGATATGTTTAGTAGAGTACTACAATATTCCCTTGCTGTGATTTGCAGATAGTCATAGTCTATACCACGATACATAAATAGTATTGAAGCAAGCAGGAGAACACAGAGTATGGCTGCATTAGGACCAAGACTACACTGTACTGGCACAAAAGATATAGTGACATCATCAGTGTGGGACAGTGCACCAGAACAGGGAAAAGTGTATGTCAGAGGATAAGCATGATACAGTCCCTCATTTTGTCTTGTATTTTTGTTCTCTCCATCACGAAATATTTGATTTCACTGTAAATCGCCAAAGATTACATCACAGATATCCCTCTCACTGAAGAATGACTACTGGTCTGACTTAGGGACTAGACTGTAAAACAGATTTCAAGTTGGTGAAAACACATTTTATGCAGAAAATTGAAAAATATTATCTTTTATAAAAAAAAATCAACTTAAAGAACTGAGCAAGACTGAAAAGAAAAAAATGTCTATTATAAATAATGTCAGAGGATCGAAACTGTCAGCTTCATAGTTCCATCCTTTGCCAACTAAAAGTCACATATGCGACTCATTTAATGAGGTTCTGTTTAGCATAAACACAGATATATCATGGCTACTGCACTTTATTAATTTCTTGCATACAGTACAGCAATACAGTTTCCTGATACTCATAACTAATTTACAGGCTGCTAAAATATGCAGCACATCTAAATCACAAGCATAAAATTATTTTATATATGTATCCATAAAGGCATTTATTGCACATCCATTTTAAACTCAACTCAGCTTTTATTGCCACACTTTATCATAAAGCACTTCATAAAACACATGAAATTCAAACAATAAAATACTGATCAACATTAAATTCCTAGTTAATGAACAGGAATATTAGAAAAGAGAATTAGAAGTAAAGATGAAAAATAAAGACAGGTAACATTTGAAGACAGTTTTGTTGTTCTTTGATCAGTGTTCTCCATATTTGATTCAGCCATTTTCACTGCAGGTAAAAGTAAAGTGCAGTACATTAACACTTTACTTCATTGAATGACTTTAGGTAACCCCAGCTTACTCAGGTCTCTTCAACAAACTGTGCTGTGATTACCTTGAAGACATGAACAGAAGCACTGATTAAGTTCCTTGCCACATATTATGGCAAAGTGGGCCAGGTATAGAAAATTCTGAACTTAGAACTAAGCGGCTAATGCCTTGTGTGCATTTGCTGCATGAAAAACAGTGCTGTGGTGTTACAGACCCTGGAGAGGTACAGATGTTCTAACTACATTACATGTACTACCCTAAATGCGTGATAACCTGTCCAGTGGGAAAAGGTGCAGAAAGTTCAGTTTAAAACAAGATAAGAAGAATGTTTAGTCTACTTCAATAAATGTTTTATGGTTTCAGGAGTATTATCTTGGATTATGCAACTTCAAAGCTATATATTTAGAAAGAGTTGCAGTCTTTGCACTATACCCTTGATCAGGAATGGATCACATTTCAGATTTAAGCCACCAACACAGAGATCCACAATGTCAGACATTTCAAACTGACTGCTGCAGGTAAGAATTAGGGGAACCCAAATTCAGTGAATAATGTGCCTAAAATATAGTACATGACCAAATAAGGGAAATTGTCCAGAAAAATGGACAGCATACTAACAGGCTGTTAAGGATCGATGTCTACAGGGACCTAGTGCTTGGAAGCCAGGGAATGTTAGTAGAAGGGACCACACAAGGTTAATGGTGGTAAAGGTCAGTTAAGCTCATCCCTTCAATTCATACATTTAGGAAACAACTAAATTGCTACAAGTATACTAGTAACGTATTTCCTACATGGGATCCTGGACATCAAGCTCCTTGATGACCAATAAGCTTTGAGCTTAGTCATAAATTATCTAACCTCTGGACCCAGTGAAATGAAGGAAGGATATGGCTAGATTAAGTTTATTGTGGTAAACACCAGAATAACAACTGCAAACATAACTTGTGTCACTCTGCTGTCATGTGGCTAGTATTACTGTTGTATTAAGCTTCATACTAGAGTAACAGTGCTGGTAGGATTGTAGCTTTTGTGGCAAGAAGCATTCAATATTCATGTATAGTATGCAACCTATTAATGAATTTGTGACCGTCCAAAAGTGCACTAGTCTCCTGAATGTGTGGCTTGTAGAACTGGGAGATGAGCAGTCCTGGTACTCAATGAAGATGACATGAACTGTAAAACCATAGGTGTGCACCTCTTGATAGCGTTATGTACCATAGGTTTGGGGTGGACATTGGTATAATACATTTTGCTGAAATTCACCTAAAGCTGCTTCTGGGCACAAGGCATTGTTAGCTTAAAAAAAGTCTCTGGAAGAGCAGTGGAGCATAAGGAGGTTGAGGTCACCTTTTGTACCTAGAGTGGTAATAGTTCAATTTGCTGTTGCTTAAACATTCATGTTAATGGATTTGGTATTGTATTAGACCTTTATTTTACTTTGTTGAAGAGATGACCTATGTGCCAATTGTATTGCTATTTGCTCTTCACTATGGTTTAGTCCATTATTGCTATTTGCTCTTCACTATGGTATAGTCCATTATTGCTATTTGCTCTTCACTATGGTTTAGTCCATTATTGCTATTTGCTCTTCACTATGGTTTAATCCATTATTGCTATTTGCTCTTCACTATGGTTTAGTCCATTATTGCTATTTGCTCTTCACTATGGTTTAGTCCATTATTGCTATTTGCTCTTCACTATGGTTTAGTCCATTATTGCTATTTGCTCTTCACTATGGTTTAGTCCATCATCTTTTTATTGCTGAAAGGACAACTACAACAAGTTATCGTTCATTTGTGATATTTATATTTTTCCCAGTCTCACAGCAAAGCACGCCCATATAGTTTAATACTATGAGCTTACATTTGCCTAATTGCAATTCATAGTAGCTTTATTGATGTTGCTATGATTGTAAAAGGAAATGCCAACACTGGTAAACATGTACTGCAAATGCAAAACTATGTGTCATTACAAGGCGAAGCCCTCCTGAAAGCCTTATGTAGGGGCAAAGTCCCCATGCACCAGTAAACTGTACGCAAATTAAATATGAGATTATGCAGCCTTGGAGGTATGCAGAAATCTTATTACCCCTAATGTCCTATGATGTCAAAATCAGTAAAGCTATAATGACTGACAGTACTGGAGTTGACAAAACATAGTCAGTAGTTTGAGTATTGATGTCTCTGGACTTGATGTAATGCCAGGTTGTACTGAGTTAACATTTTATGTCCTTTCCCGTGGCTGTGCTTTCAAGTACTTATTGTTTTAGAAATATATCTAAAACATAAGTATGCATGTTAAGTTTTGTATAATTTTTATCAATCTTGCATTGACTTTTAGTAGTTCATGTTACAATTTTTGACAGTGTGTACAATGAATGAGAAGGTTATATGATGTCTCAGACTGGCATTTCTACCACTGAATGTTTGTACATGTGATGGGATAGAATTTTCCTCAATGAGCTGTTTGATTTCTTCCTAAAAGTTACATTTATTAGTCATCTGGGGTGATGATAGTCATATTTTTTCTTTTCTGCTTTTGTGGAGCTGGATTTTTCTGCAGTTGGCCCAGCTTCAATACAAGCAAAACGTAATTAGAAGTAGTTGTTGTCAAAAGTATGAAAGTGAAGATGTGTATGAAACTGAAACTTATGACAAGTTTCATAGCCCTATAAAAATGTGATTTCTGTTTAATGATATTGTACTGGGTAGCTTGCATTAAAATATTTCTGCTTTGTGTGAACTTCACTGTTGTTCCACTTGAGGCACAATTACCAGCCTAGTAATCATAAGTATTTTCGCAGTTATCTCTCCAAAGCGACTGAACTTTGTCATGCTTGATTTCAAACCACTGCTTGACATACAGCAGTACTGAGTGATACACTGTTCCCACACAATTATTAATAATGCCAAATGTTAATGAAAATATAGATTAAAGATATTTCATGGGGACAGGTAGTCTGGCCAACATTACCTCTCTTGCTCATCCACCCAACTTGTATTAATGATTTTAGAGACCAGTCAATAATCATTATTTATTGTCTAGAAGGTCTGCACACATTGTAGTTGCAAAAGTATAAATCCAATTCTGTTGCTGTTATTCTTGGAAGATCCAAATGGGGAGAGACCCTACTAAATATGTCATTAATATTTCACACACCCTTCATCACAGTATGAGATGCATACTGTTTTATAACTTGCTTCATATATGCAGATATGGTAGATGTCCTTCTATTCCCATGTTGCAATATTCATAATATGAAGGATCCCCCGCCTAGGCAGCCCGAACATCTGGTCAGTATACCAAAGACGTAAACTACTGCAAGGTACATGCAACACTGCACATAGGATATCAGCCAACGTAGGCCATAAAAGTGATGCCTGCATGTACCATCCCCAGAACTTCTCTGCCATCAGTCCAAATGCCATATTCTACCATACATCTGATTGCTGAGTAGTTGTTGTTTCAAGTACATGCCCCATTGGGGAATTTAATTGTGCTTTTTCTTGCTACTCCATGTTTTTCAAGGTTAATGTCATCCAAGAGAGGCAAGTACCATTGTGGAAGACAAATTCCACAAAAAGATGTCCAAGATCAGTCTGTCTGGAGTGCACTCATGACTATAAAGCTTGCATGATTTGTCAGGCATTTGTCCCTAAGATGCCCTGCAGTCGTCTTTCTGCCCTGAACATCTACCTTGAGAATCAGAGACTCAAGTGACTAGTGCTTGCAGTGGGGGGTACATCAGGTCTGTTCAGTGAACTTCCAAAGAAGAAGGTAAAAAAAGGTTAATGCTGATTCTTTAGCTGCACCTTTGAACCCAGGCATCCATCTTGAGGCACGTGAAGGCCTGGAGGTCAAGTCACTGCCTGATTTTCTTCCGTGAGTGAGTACTGTTTTGGAAGCTGTTAAGGAGAGTTCCTTTAGCATGTCTGCAAAGGCCTTGCAGATGTCCATTGTTGACAGTTAATGGGAACTGCAGCTAACTTACTTGGAGGATCCTCGCAGTACTTGTCAAGGCTTAGCTGTTTAAGACAGTCAGATGTCTGTGCTGGAATTCCAGCCTAGGGTTGATCCTCCCCTTTAAAAGTAACAAAAACAAAAACATGTTTCCACTTCTCAGGATCGTTTCCCAGACTGGCAAGCTTTTCCCCAGGGAATTCTTAATGCTTTTCTAGACCTTTCTCTGTTCAAACTCCTACTCCAGTTTCTCCTCCTCTTCCTTTGCCTAGGAGTTCTAATGTGGAACAGGAGGCCTCTGAGGAAGAAGAAGAAGTTTCATCCTCAAATGAGTCTCTGGCTTACTCAACATAAATTGACTCCCCACTGGGTTATTCTTCCCCTGAGGTTTATTCCAGTGATGGGACACCCTGAGGAAGACATATCCTTTGGAGAAACGATCTCAAGGATGAGAGACTTTTTCAAGTTTCAGAAGAGCAAAAGAGGTACTACAACCTCTTAGAGATGGACTCCGCTTCTTCTTCAGCTGTTCCACATGTGCTACCTGCCTTTCAGGATGCTCTTCTTTCTGTGTTCAAAAACCCAGATTCACCTCCAGTCTCAAAAAGCTGGAGAGGTTTTACAATATCACTGAGGAGAACACATTCCTTTTCATATGTTCCCCTGCAGATCCTGCTATGATTTCAGTGTCTGCAGATAGACATACTAGATTTTTGCCCACCGCTACCCTTCTTCCGTCAGATAAAGACAGCAAGATGATGGCGAGGATAGGTAAAAAAGTCTACACATCCTCTACTTTGGCCTTCAGGGGGCCATTAGCTATCAGACTTGTATGCCTAAGTATGTTCTGGCCCTGCTTTCTCAGGGCTCACAGCCATTGACAGATCTTCCTGACTCTGCAGCCAAAGCACAGCTTTCCTGTCTCTTGAAAACCTCTTCCCAAGTAACTAAACACTCCATAAATTGCAGTTATGATGCAGCTGAGACATCTGCTGGACCAGCTGCAGCTGGATCTGTCCTTAGGAGATATTTCTGGCTAAGATTGCAGCCATTGCCTGATAACATCAAGGCAAAACTTATGGATGCACCTCTTGATAATTCTCCTCTTCTTGGGGCTAATACCACTGGGGGTCTATATTAGAACACCGAACATTCAAAATGTCGAGTGTTCTAGTATCGATGCCTACCGATCGAAAATACCAAACATCGAACATTCAGAACAGCAAATTTTTTCCTAGGGAAAAATTTGCTGTTCCAAAACACATACACACAACACAAGCATACCAAACAAACAGCAATCCACACACATACACCTAAACTCTTACACCTAACCCTACACTAAACTATACACACACCACTAACTATCCACTTACCTTAACCCTAACCCTAAGGTCCGTAACTATCGCACAGTCACCTCACCCGCGCCCTAACCCTAACTCACCTAACCTGCTGTAACCCACACGTCCACACAGTCGCACACATACCTAACCCTCATTCAATCGTACACTTACCTGAACCTGACACGTAACTTTCCACCAGAGCGCTGAAAATACTGAAGCAACAGAAAAGGGCAACCAAATTCTTTCCCTAGGAAAAAATTTGGTTTTCTGTTTCTTCGATATTTTCAGCGTTGGCTGAAAACGAGTCGATATTAGAACACTCGACATTTAAAATGTTTGGTGTTCTAATATAGACCCTGCCACTGAACTTTTCAAATCTCTTCAAGGAAAAAAAGAAAGAGTTCCAGGACATGAAGCACATTTTTGTGTCCCCAGACCCAAAGTATTATAGGAATTTTACTTCCAAGCCTTATTTTATGAGGAAGAAAACCCACACCCCCTCCTCTACCTCACAAGAAAGGGACACGTAGGCAGAGCTCCTTCAGATTTCAACCAGCTTTGGCTCAGATGCCCCCCTTTCCTGCCAAGACAGGTAGTCTGTGACTACCTGCCCAGTCTTTCCAACATTCCTCTTTCCCAGCACCTCTCTCACTTTCTTTCTTCATGGACAAGCATTACTACAGACAAATGGGTCCGTTGTCTTGTCTAAAACGGCTACTACATGGTTTGGAAATCCATCTCTCTTTTCATGGGCATCCCCAACCCCCTCAAGACCAGTTCCTTTTTATCCCTCTGGTGCTTCAAGACTTGATCTCACAGGGGATGATCCAGGAAGTTCTCCCTCTGCAAAGAGGAAAAGAGTTCTGTTCCAGGATGTTTCTAGTTCCCATGAAAGATGGTCCATGGAGAACAATTCTAGATCTGTCCCAACTCAGTATTTTTCTTCAAGTTCCCACCTTCCACATACTCACTCTCCATTTTCTGTTCCCTCTTCGGCTTCCTCAGGCCTTGATGATTGTTTCTCTAGACATCAAGGATGCATACCCTCATATTCCCATTCACCCTCTCTTCAGGAAATTCTTACGTTTTTCTGTTGCTTAATCTCAGTTTCAGTTTTGTGCTTTGCCCTCTGTACTCTCCATGGCTCTAAGGGTCTTTACACAATGCTTGGCCACTGTTATTGCTTTTTGCAGACTTCACAGAATTCTGATTTGCCCTAACTTCAGTGATCTAATTATTCAAGCAAACCATCCAGACATTTTGCAACAGAACCTCCAAACCACCATATCCCTACTCCAAAGCCTGGGGTTCAATGTCACCTACAACAAGTCTTCCCTCAGCCCTTCTCAGGATTAGGTTTTCCTGGGCTGCAGGATAAGGACAGACCTTATGATGGTTTTTCTTCTTCCACAAAAAATACAATCTCTGCTGACTACATCCAACAGTTGCTTCCTCTAACTTCAATGTCATCCAGAGAGTTTCACCGAATGCCAGGGTTCATGGCATCAGTTATCCCCATGTTACCCTTAGCTGGACTTCAAATGCAAAAATTCCAGTGGTGTCTGCCAGCATGCTCACCCTCTGGACTTTGTTCTTCCTCTTCTTCCTTGTCTGAAGCAAGAGTTACACTGGTGGATTCATCACATATCTCTGAATCCAGGCCTTTCTCTACAGGTCCTTCATCCTGTTTAGGAGCTATGAGTTACACTGGTGGAGTCATCACATATCTCTGAATCCAGGCCTTTCTCTACAGGCCCTTCATCCTGTTTAGGAGCTACGAGTTACACTGGTGAATTCATCACATATCTCTGAATCCAGGCCTTTATCTACAGGCCCTTCATCCTGTTTAGGAGCTACGAGTTACACTGGTGGATTCATCACATATCTCTGTATCCAGGCCTTTCTCTACAAGCCCTTCATCCTGTTTAGGAGCTAAGAGTTACACTGGTGGATTCATCACATATCTCTGAATCCAGGCCTTTCTCTACAGGCCCTTCATACTGTTTAGGAGCTAAGAGTTATACTGGTGGATTCATCACATATCTCTGAATCCAGGCCTTTCTATACAGACCCTTCATCCTGTTTAGAAGCTAAGAGTTACACTGGTGGATTCATCACATATTTCTGAATCCAGGCCTTTCTCTACAGGCCCTTCATCCTGTTTAGGAGCTAAGAGTTACACTGGTGGATTCATCACATATCTCTGAATCCAGGCCTTTCTCTACAAGCCCTTCATCCTGTTTAAGAGCTAAGAGTTACACTGGTGGATTCAACACATATCTCTGAATCCAGGCCTTTCTCTACAGGCCGTTCATCTTGTTTAGGAGCTAAGAGTTACACTGGTGGATTCATCACATATCTCTGAATCCAGGCCTTTCTCTACAGGCCCTTCATCTTGTTTAGGAGTTAAGAGTTACACTGGTGGATTCATCACATATCTCTGAATCCAGGCTTTTCTCTACAGGCCCTTCATCATGTTTAGGAGCTATTTACAGATGCTTTAGTCATGGGGTGGGGTGGGGAGCAACACTGGGGAACTTAAAAGTCCAAGGCCTTTGGTCTCCTTCCATAAGGAAACAACATAACAGCATCAAAGCCATAAGGGTGTTGATTCTTGCTCTGCAAGCTTTCCAGTCCTCTCTCCACTTAGGTCCCATGAAACTGTTCACAGACAACACCACAGTCCTTTGGTATGTAAACAAGCAGGGAGGAACAGCGTGTGGCCTTTCAGGCCATGGAGATTGATTTTCAAGCAAAGGTCACATTAGTATCTGTTTACATTCTTTCAGCTCAAAGTGTGCTGGCAGACACTCTAAGAAGGCCCATGATACAAGCCCATGAATGGATGTTTCACAGGGATGTGTTTCTGAACATTCTTCACTGGTGGGGTACTCCTCAATAGATCTCTTTGCCTCCCCCTTGAACAGACAACTTCTAAAATTTTGTGCCAGAGTCCCAGCTCCACTGGAATGGAAGGTAGATGCTCTATCACTTTCATGGAAGAGGATTTTATTTTATGTATTCCCCCCTTCCCACTCATTCATAAAGTTCTGCTGAAAATACAGCAGGACATACCAAAAATCTTGTTGACCCCCTTTTGGCCAAGACAGCACTGATTCCCTCTTCTTCTGCAATTAGCCAAGGGCAATCATTACAAGTTACCTCACAGGGTTAATCTACTCACACAAGACAAACAATATCTTATTCACCCACATTTAACAACTCTGAGCCTGCATCTGTGGGTGATAGGCTTCTGATTCCTTTCCAACACATTTTTTTCATAGGATGTGTTTCTAGTCCTCCAGGAGGTAAGGAAACCCAATACTAGGAGATCCTACTTGTCCAAATGGAAGAGGTTCTCCATCTGGTGTTTGAAGAAATGGCTGGATCCATTTTCAGTGGACATTCCCCTAGTTCTTATTTGTGTCAGCTGCTTAAGACCAGATTGGCTTACTCTTCTGTTAAGGCCCACCTATCCACCATTTTGCATAGCTGCCTCTATCTCCTCCTTTAGCTTCTAGGATAGAGGCTAAGCTCTTTCTTAAAGGTGTCCTTCACATCAGACCTCCCAGGAAACCTGTTCCTCCTCCTCCCCGGGATTTGAATTTTGTACTGGAAAATCTTCCTGAGGCACCTTTTGAGCCTGCAGTCTCTATTTCCTTGAAGTTTTGCACGTGGAATACTATTTTGCTGGTTGCTATCACCTCTGCTAGAAGAGTGTCTGAACTCCAAACCTTAATGGCTTCCCAATCTTTTCTCATCCTCCACAAGGATAGGGTTTTACTCCATGCTAACACCTCCTTTATCATAAAGTAGATAACGACTGGTCTCTTGACCAATCAATTCATCTACCTATCTTCTTTCCTTCCCTTCAAAATTCTAGTGAAAGTGTACTACATATCTTGGATGTGCATAGACAACTCAGATTTTACCTTGACAAGATCAAGTCAATTAAGAAATCGATCAACTCTTTGTCTCCTTTCATCCCAGGGCGCTGGGAAAACCTGTTTCTAAAAAACTATTTCTACTTGGATCTCTAAGGCTACATGCTATATGTTCCATGGAAAGACACTCTCTTCCTTAGTAAAAGCTCATTCCACTAGGGCTGTAGCTTCCTCTGGGGCTTTCTTCAAAGGTCTGGACACTGCCTGTATTCTGGAAGCAACTACATGGTTTTCTGTCCATACCTTCACCAAACATTATAGGCTGGATACTATTTCCAGATCCAGAGCAGACTTTGCTAGGGCAATCCTGCATGGTTTGGTGGAGACTTCTTCTGCTCCAACCTCCCTTTCCCTTTCATGAGCTTTGGTACTTTCCCTCATGTTATGAATACTGGAACATGAGAATAGAAGGATATAGAACAGTTGTGTATAATCTTGCCATAACCATAGATGTTCTTCTCTTCCATGTTGCAGTATTCTATCCCATATTCCTTCCCCCTTGGTTAATGCTTTTCTTAGGATGATATTTTGTTTTTACCTCTTATCCTTGGGATGGTGTTCTGGCTGTGGCATTCACTTCTGTGGATGGTATGTGCAGATGTCATTTTTATGGCCTATATCAGCTGCTATCCTTTGTGCAATGTCGCAACTACCTTACATAAGTTTATGTCTTTTGTATACTGGCCAGACATTTGGGTCACCTAGGCAGAGAATCCCTGATGTTATGAATACTGCAACATGGACTAGAAGGGCATCTCTGGTTACAGTAAGATTTTACACAACTATTTTTTTCTAAAAGGTCAGAAATTATTGTTCCTGTTACTTATCGGAAAGATATATGTGCATGGATGAATTATTTTTAGGCATTACCGTGTTTTTATCAAGGCCAAATTTGTAAAACCCTGCCGTGATGGATATAATGTGCAAAATATTTCTATTTTATGGTGATCTTGAGTTATTTGAAGAGACTAGCGGATGGTATACTTGTTATTTGCATTGGTTACAGTGAAACAAGCATCATCGATGTTGTTAATATGATCACTGTCCTATGTTCATTTTGATTGCATGGATGGACTATTGTTTACCAAAAATGCAGAGAGCTGATAGAAATGAACACAATACATGGATAAAGTAAGAAGTACATTTATTTTCCACGGATAGTTGTTTTCTGTTCACTGATCTCAGCCCACTAAGTATGTGCTCTTTGTTTCAATGCAAATGCAAATGTATAGGTATGTGTGTATACATATACATATGTGTGTGTGTGTGTGTGTGTGTGTGTGTGTGTGTGTGCGCGCGTGTGTGTGTGTGTGTGTGTGTGTGTGTGTGTGTGTGTGTGTGTGAGTGTGTGTGTGTGTGTGTGTGTCTCTGTGTGTGTGGGTATGTGAGTATGTGTGTGGGTCTACTGAAAAAGGATGACTGACCCCAAACATCGAAATTCACAAGATCAAACTCAAAAGGTTGACACTCCACTGCACATGCACTAGGCAAAAATCTTGGCACATGCTAAACAAAGTATAAAAAAACAGAGTAAGACATCATTTTTGCAGAGTGGCAAGCAGCCCTGCACCCTCCACACCCACTGCTAATTATATATACTAAATCTTGACATTGCACAATCCCAGAGCAAAAGGAATATTCCCCTACCCAGTGATTGTTGATCTCACACACTTGCTGACCGTCTGTACAATCAACAAACTTTTGTCGCATAAACAGATATCAGCTGAGCAGGAACCCATCCATATTCAGCTCCTTCATATATTAGAGATAAATATATATATATATATATATATATATATATATATATATATATATATATATGTGTGTGTGTGTGTGTGTGTGTGTGTGTGTGTGTGTGTGTGTGTGTGTGTGTGTGTGTGTGTGTGTGTGTGTGTGTGTGTGTATACATATATGTATATGTTTACTCACAACTACAAAAATAAAATGCATCTTTGAGAATCTTCAAGATGGTGCTTAAAGATATTTAATTGTAAGGACTATAGTTGTAGTTGCTCATCTCTCTTTTGAGTAATACAGTTCATTCATTGACTTGTTTATGTGTAAAACACCATGGACTGTAGATAACCTCTGTTAAAACTTCAGAGTAATCAAGTACTCATATGTACTATATAAGTACCCGCCTATAGTTTGCATTTTTTTCTTGATTCTAAGGAGTTTCAGACAGCAACTTCATTGCTCATGATGTACTAGTTTTCCCTGTGCTTTGATGTTTATCTTTAAGAGCGGGAGAAGTTTTGCCACCTAAGGCTGGAAGACTGCACACCTCAATACAAGGATCTCTCTCTCTCTCTCTCTCTCTATATATATATATATATATATATATATATATATATATATATCTGCATATTTACATATACTAACTGTTCTGGCAAGATGGCAGTGCCATGATGGCAGAGGCCTCTTTGGCTCCTGTTGTGCACTTATGTTTTTTTTTGTTGTTTTACTTATCGTATTGTTGAGTTGTAGGGTCGTTCGTCTGGTCAGGTGTGTGTCCGGTTTCAACAGCTGTGTTTCTGATGTCCATGATGTTTTTTTGTTGTTTTTTTTCCTTACCTTTGGAACTTGGAATCTTGAAGCTGGGCCTTCAGTGTGAGTTGGCACGTTTGGTGCAGAAGTGGAAGTGGAGTTGCATTACGAAATTTGAAATAGGATTATGTCTTATTGGGTCGGAGGAATCTAGAATTGAGGTGAGATGGAAATATGGATGGTTCTTTGGTACTGTGCCGGTGATAAGAGTGGCTGATAAATTGTGAGGAGGACAAGATCTCCGTGTAGTTGTGACAGTTAGGCCCTGCGGTTGGCTGCAGAAGTACATAAGGGTGAATCGGTTTATGGATTGCTGGATGTCCTTCATGGATGCATCTGCAGTCATAACAACTGGGTTGTCCTGTCGTCAGGCAGCCCTTCAGTCGGCCGGATTCCAAAGTCCGGGTCCGGCTTCGGCTGATGTCGCACTCCACCCGACGTCATCTCTGTTGGTCTTCGGGTATAAAGGCACCAGCCGACGCCATTTTCCTCAGTCTTTCTTGCCGCGTGGCGCTCGAAGCAGAAGCTGTTCGCAAGTGCCGGTCGGTCGGATCCAGAGATTACTTCTACCGAATACTACTTCGAAGACTTCTAAAGCTAAGTACCCTGTTGGGGACTCTTTCTTGACTCAGCCGATGTCAGAAAAAGTTAATAATTGTTTAACCTGTGGGAAACAAATACCTCATAAAGATTTCCACTCTTATTGTCTGCCTTGTTTAGGCCCAGCCCACGACGTAGCAGCCTGTTCGGCCTGTGCTTCTTTCAACCGACGAACGCTTAGGCGTCGGTCGGAATTTGCTGAACAGTTTTTCGGTTCTGACTTTGCGTACATTATGCCGTCGGATCCTCCGACTACCCAATCTGCCAAAAAACGCAAAGATAAAGACCGACACTCGCGGTCCGCGGTTTCGGCCGAAACCATGGTTAAGCAAACCGCGAGTGTCTCGGTTTCGGCCGAAACCAAGAAAACTGATCAAAGTACAGCTGAATCTATCTCTACAACTGAGGCCCCTGCTACCATTCTTGAATCGGCCTCAGAAATTTTACCCACTACGGTGGTTGCCACTGACTTATCAGACACCATTCCCTTGGATGTCTCTACCCCAGCACGTGGTGCTGCTAGGCCTCCAGCAGCCATGTCCATTAAGGCCTTCGCCAGGGCCAAAGCAGCCAAGACTACTAAAACAGTGCCTGTTAAACCCCCTACAACCAGGCCCTCCTCTAGTTCTCAAATGCTTACTCTGGCAGAAGATTTAATTTCATTAATTAGAGGATCTCAATCTCACCCAGACAGGGCCTTTCAGCCCCCAGAGAAGAGACCTAGGGCAGAGCCCCCTGAGCCAGTGTCATCTGATGATTCTGCCGATGAATCAGACATAACTGACCAGCCAGAGGCTCCTTTCTCCAATTTTGAAGACTCTGATGCTGAAGAATCCATTCCAGCTGCTTCCCCACCAGAAGAATTTTCCTTTGGGGAAACCTTACATGCCATGCGAGAGCAGTTCCAATGGCAGCAACAAGATTTTTCAGACTCCAGAAAAAGACTTAGGACCTTTCTGCACCTTCCACAGCACAGGCCCTTAGCTATACCTCCTGTTCTCTCTGTGGTGGATGATGCTTTCAATGATGTCTGCTCCGCACCAGATTCTTTACCTCCAGCCCCTGCCAAACCAGACAGATTTTACAGGGTGCCAGACACTCATCACCACCTTTACAAGGCCCCACTTGCAGACCCCGAAACTATATCCCAGGGTCCCAAGGCAGTAGCCGCGACCATAGCTAAAAACCCTATTCCTTCTGAAAGGGAAGCAAGGTCATTAGACAGATGGGGCAAAAAGGTCTACACTTCAGCTACTCTCTCAGCTAGAGCTTTAAACTGTCAGTTTCACATGATACAATACCAAGAGTTTATGCTTGATCAGTTAACTAAAAAGCTAACCACTGATGAATCTCTTGATAAGAAATATGTATTAGAAATGGTAAATAACATACAACAGGTTAGTAACCATTCCTTAAAATGTGGCTATGATGCACTGGAGGCTTCATTTAGATCAGCCATGACTGGCACAGTGATAAGAAGGCATGCATGGCTAAAGGAGCAAGCTTTACCGGATCATGTTAAAGCAAAGTTACTAGATGCTCCTATGGATAAGACAAGTTTGTTTGGTACACCTGCCCAGCAGGTTATGAAGAAAATGGAAGAAAAGGCAAAATCTGTTCAAACGGTTAAAGATTTCTTGCAGGTTCAACCCCCAAGGTTTAGCAGGAACTGGCCTGCCAAAAATTGGTCCTTTCCTGACTCCACAAGATCTCAAAGGGGCAGGAAAAGACGTTCCAGAGGAAGAAACCAATCCAGAGGAGGTACCTACAGAGGACGACAGTGGCAAGGTAACAACAGAGGCACAGACACAACCACTGCCACTACATCAACACAACCACAGTGACTTAATCCTAAATCCGCCTACCAGGGAACAAATAGCAGCTCCTCTAGGCGGAAAGTTAACCTTATTCTCAAAGAACTGGCACTATATAACAAAAGACAAGTGGATTTTACAAACCATAGATCAAGGATACCGGTTCCACTTCCACACTTTACCAATCAAAAGAGGAATGCCAAATCTACCTCCAAATCAAAAAACAGAGGCTCTACAACAGATAATGCAGTTAGCAAACATGAGAGCTGTGGAAAGAGTGCCAACAGCAGAGCAAGGAAAGGGATTCTACTCCAGACTATTCCTAGTTCCAAGAAAGGAAAAAAGTTGGAGACCAATTCTCGACCTGTCCGCCTTAAATACATACATCATTGTCCCAAAATTCAAAATGCTGACCCTACAGCAACTTCTTCCCATGCTGGGCAAGGAGTGTTGGCTGGTAACTCTAGATCTCAAGGAGGCATACCTGCACGTCCCCATTCGACCAATCTGCAGAAGATACCTCAGATTTCTTGCAGGATCAGAGCACTATCAATTCTCAGCATTGCCCTTTGGCTTATCTACTGCGCCCAGAGTATTCACAAAATGCCTGGCATCAGTAATCGCCCATTGCAGACTACAGGGAATTCAAATTTACCCATACCTGGACGACTGCCTGCTACAAGGGGACAACAAAAGCAAGCTGACAACAGATTTACAAAGGGTCATTTACTTGCTACAAGCACTGGGATACACAGTCAATCTACAAAAGTCAAGGCTGATACCATCCCAAACAAGGACATTCTTGGGCGCGGAATTGGACACAGTAAAACAAATGGCATTCCTAACTGCAGAAAAACAAAAAGAACTCCCTCTTTACTTCTTGGCACTAACAAAGCTGAACAAGTTAACAGCAAGAAAAGTACTGCAGGCCTTGGGCTTCATGGCATCATGCATAATCTTGGTCCCACTTGCCAGACTACATATGAGAAAACTACAGTGGTACCTAAAGAATTTATGGTCCCAACACAGACACAGCCTAGAAACAGAAATCCCACTAATTCCATGCTTAAAACAGGAGTTCCTATGGTGGGCTCAGGCATGCCAGACAAACCCAGGCCTACCCTTTCGCAGAGGTCAAGCAAGCCAGACCATCACAACAGACGCTTCAGACCTAGGATGGGGGGCCCACATGCTGGACAAATGCGTGCAAGGATTGTGGACACAGGATCAACTTCACCTGCACATCAACCTAAAAGAAA
Source organism: Protopterus annectens (assembly GCF_019279795.1). NCBI lineage: Eukaryota > Metazoa > Chordata > Ceratodontiformes > Protopteridae > Protopterus > Protopterus annectens. The sequence goes on from NC_056746.1 coordinate 1,248,949,138, forward strand.
TGCTGGCAGTAAAACTGGCAATCCAAAGGTTCAGACCATTTCTCAAAGAGGGCCAGTTGATGATAAGGACAGACAACACCACAGTCATGTGGTACATCAACAAGCAGGGAGGCACTCATTCATACCCCCTATGCAGAATGACTTTGGAACTGTGGAACCTGGTACTCAGCTACAACATCCAGTTACAGGCAATATTTGTACCGGGAAAAGAAAATACTCTAGCAGACATATTAAGCAGAACCACATCGGATGCCCACGAATGGAAACTGCACCCGGACATCTTCAAGACCATCTCAAAGAAATGGGGAATGCCTCAGATAGATCTATTCGCATCACCTCTCAATCACCAGCTCAAAAAATTCTGCACAAGGACATTCCACCCACTGGCATGGAAAGTGGATTCGCTCTCCTTCAGCTGGAAAGGCCTGACAGCATATGCATTCCCACCTCTTCCCTTGATACACAAAGTATTACTAAAAATCAAGGAAGAACGTCCAAGGATAATCCTGATAGCTCCAAACTGGCCAAGACAACACTGGTACCCACTGCTGAGGAGCATGTCTCAGAACAATATGTGGCCAATACCCCTGATGCCTTTGATGTTAACTCAGAACAACTACAGCATCATACATCCAAACCTAAAAACGTTGCAACTGACTGCATGGAACATCACATAGCAACAGCTAACCCAGAACTTTCCCAAAGAGTTAAAGACATTCTTCTTGAAGCACGCAGACCTTCAACAAGAAGGAACTATGCTGGAAAATGGAAAAGGTTTGTCATTTGGAGTACTGAAAGAGGAAAAGATGTGTCAAACATAGATATGCCTAACATTCTGGAGTATCTGGCCGAACTTCTTCAGTCAGGCCTGTCCTACTCCTCCATCAAGATACATGCATCAGCTATTTCAGCAGAATACAGCTTTGATCCACCTGTTTTTTCGCACCCTTTGCTCAGGCAGTTCCTCAGAGGAATCAAGAATGTAAAACCTCCAAGGAAACCACCTTTACCAGCTTGGGACTTAAACTTTGTGCTAGAAAAGTTGACACTATCACCCTTTGAACCAGCAGCAACAGCAGACCTACAACATCTGTCATGGAAAACTGCTTTCCTACTGGCAATTACTTCAGCAAGGAGGGTTTCAGAACTACAGGCCTTAATGGCAGTGCAACCCTTCCTAATCTTCCACCAAGATAGAGTGTCCATGAGGACTAATCCTACATTTATGCCTAAGGTGGTATCCAGGGTGTCTTTGAACCAGGCAATCCACCTACCTACCTTCTTTCCCAACCCACAAAACAGAGGGGAAAGAATACTGCATACCTTGGATGTACATAGACAGCTACGCTACTACTTGGACAGAACAAAAAATAGCAGAAAGACTGACCAACTTTTGTAGCCTATGCAACAGGAAGGGAAGGAAAAGCTATTTCCAAACAGACAATCTCCAAATGGATAGGAAATTGCATACGATTCTGTTACTCCTTCCATGGAAAACCAATTCCACAGAACATAAGACCTCATTCTACAAGGGCAACAGCCACTACCACAGCCTTCTTACGAGGAGTGGCAACCAAAGACATTATTGAGGCGGCTACTTGGACCTCCGTGCATACATTTGCCAAGCATTATAATTTACCTCTATATTCCAGATCCCGAGCAGGGTTTGCCACTGCTGTACTGCAAGGGATCCTAAACACACCATAATCTAGTTTTATCCTCCTCCCCTAGTTGGCTATGGTATTCTACCCAGTTGTTATGACTGCAGATGCATCCATGAAGGACATAGTACAGTTTTGTACCTACCATAAATGTAGATGTCCGAACTGGATAGCATCTGCAGTCAGGATTACCCTCCCTCCTTCCCCTCTGTGGTACTCCTAGGGTATTTTACCCTCCTAATAGCTAGCTGGTGGGGGGAGTCTTTTATGGTGTATTTGTTTGTATATATGTACATACATGCTTATTTTTGTGTTTACCTCTATCTTTTTGGAAACATTGGCATCTATCCAAATTTTAGCCTCCAAGAGGGCTACTGGCATCTGGGGCAAGAAACACTGAGGAAAATGGCGTCGGCTGATGCCTTTATACCCGAAGACCAACAGAGATGACGTCGGGTGGAGTGCGACATCAGCCGAAGCCGGACCCAGACTTTGGAATCCGGCCGACTGAAGGGCTGCCTGACGACAGGACAACCCAGTTGTTATGACTGCAGATGCTATCCAGTTCGGACATCTACATTTATGGTAGGTACAAAACTGTACTTTTCTGGTGTGGAGATGTGGTACCTTGTGGTTTGTTGGTGGACAGAGGAATTATCTGGCACTGAGTGGAATGCAGGATGTGGCAATTGATGTATCTGTACCTACGGTTGAACTTATGAATGTAGTTAGTGCAGGAGTTGTGGTTGTAGCTTTTGGCACTGTTGGTTGGCTCGGACATGTTGTTTTTTTTTTTTCCTGTTTATGTATAATTGATTTTTCATGTTAAACTTCCGTTCAGCTTAACATTCACTTAAAACACCATGCTGTCAGGTACTTGTGGTCCAACCATTCTCAGGTATTTGTGGCCCCACCTTATCCTATGTGATTAGAAGTACATATTTTTTGACTGGCCTCCAGTTGGACTTTGCAAAGAGCTGCATCTCTGCAGTTTGTACAAATGTCCATATGAAATAAGGCATGTTGTTAAGACTGAAGCTCTGCATCATCCCCCAGTACTGATATATCCACATCAGCTTGAAATCTGCTGTTTTGTATAAAGTTAGTTTTCTTGTAGGCATTTGTGTAAAATTTGAAAACTAATGTGCTAAGAGGTTGATCTTTGAGACAACTGTGATCCGCCCAAGTTTGACATACATTTTCTTTGTTGTTTCTTCTGACTGAATCCTGATTTTTCGAATGATAGACTCCTTAGGCTGTTGTAGAACAAGTCACACAAGACAGGCTAGTGGTTTTGATATAGTCTTTCAGAGTCTGCTCTCTCTTGCTAGTTGCATTAATGTTCCACTTCTTTAACTTGAATTATGAATTTAGGCCATTTAGACATACTAGTAATCTGTTCTGTGCTGCTTCATACTTGAAAGTAACCAAGTACTTTCTAAATAAGTGTACTAGCAGTTAGAAAACTTTTATTTAACTGTAATATTACTTCAAAGAAGCAAAGAATGAGGTCAAGCTGACCACGTGTGTCCAGTACAAACTTCTGAGCTGTTATCTTTCCACCTTGTGAGGTATGCGGTCATTTTTCCAATAGCTTGATGCATGTTTGGTGTAGCTTGATTTACTAAATTAAACTTCACCCTAGAGAGTACATATTTACCAGTGAGCTTATTGTAATACTATTTTAAAGGCAGGAGAGTGAGACTCAGTGTCCACTCTTCTGCAAAATCCTTTGGGCAGTAGGCGGTCAGCAGAGGCAGGAGTCTATGACATTTCATTATAAATTTACCTGATGCCTCTCATCAGAAGATTGTGACACTTAAATTAGTCATTGTATTTATGCAACAGCGAGGTGATTTAATCTTTATAGCATCTGCTTCATACACAGTCTTCATCCCAGATCAATTCTTTACAGTTGTACCTCTGTACCAGTCTCCAGAACAGGGAATAACATAAGATCAGCAAGCTGTTAGGGGGAGACTATGTGTATGTGCGTCACTTCAAAATGCAGCAATTTGTTCTTGTTCTCCTTGCTTGGTCTTCCAATAGTTAGGCTTTTTTAAGTACATCTGCTGTACTGACTTTCACCACCAATTTCAACAAATGATTCCAGTGTACACCATCTTCTCCAAGTACGTTTCATTATCTACAGCTTTGCCCTGTAAATAATTTCTCCACCTTCACACCCTATCCTTGCCTCCCCATGTATAATTCCTCCACCTCCCCTCTATTGCGTTGTATACTCGTCATATTTCTCATCTGTTCCCTTTTCCAGTGAAAATGGATGAAGCTAACTGAGCCCGTCCACATGTCTTGTCATCATTTGCACTTCTCATCCTTGTTTCCTGCTGACTGCACTCTGTCCAGCTCTGTAATCTTATGTAAGAACGTCTGAGCTGCTTGCAGTTGTATATAAAAATAAATGTATGCTTTTTTCTTGCATCATTAGTGTGATTTGATTAAGTTTTTCACCCTTCACTAGAATTTTAACTTATACATGCTGTGCATCTCTGGGAGTGTTAAGTTCCTTGGTTTCAGTTGTTCCCTATTTTAGGATATTAGTGGGTATCCAGTGTGTTTAACATTCAGTACTTTTTTAATAGAAAATTTTCTCTTTAACTAACTTTCCTAAAAAAATAATAAATAAATAAATAAATATATATATATATATATATATATATATATATATATATATATATATATATATATATATATAGCTTCCACACCTCCGGCAGTACTGCCTGCTGTGGGCCAACTCAGTCCATTATTACCACCTAAAGCTACACCATCATCTTTCACACTAAATCTTACAATGTTTTTTTTTTTATAAGTAACCATTTATGAACTAATATGTTTGCTATTTTTCACTTCTTTAAAGTTTGCTGACTCAAGGTATTTTAGTTAAACTTCAACAAATGTCCAAGACTTTATCTGTTTCTCAGTGTTTTGAATAGGCCTTTTACAGAAAAACACTAAATTTATTTATTTAACATTTGTTTACCGGGAAAGTCCAACCTGGAACGAAGCCAATTTTCAGTGAAGGCCCGGGGAGGAACACTCCAGATGCATGTTTTACTTAATGAAGTATTAATTTTTGTAACCTCACAATAGAGACCATTCTAATATTTTACTGCTCTCATTTTGTTGCACATGTAGCCGTTTCTGGAATGAAGGAACTGCAGGACATTCTTATCACATCTAGCAGTAGGCTTGGTTCATCTGAACAAATCACTTTGCAGCAACACCCAATCATGTGAACCAGGTTAATCCAAGTTGCACTCCTTGAAATGTCTTTATGTGGGGGATCACTCCTCCCACGCCCCACTTGCAGACAGCTTACTTCCAAAGTTACACACCATGGCCTAATTTATAAAACCATTTTTATGAGTGCTGATTTAATTACTCAAGTTTTCCAGATCAGGAAAGTAGTTTTTAGGGTTTCACTGAAAAATGACTTGATAATAAATGTGTGTGTGTGTGTGTTTGTCTATCTTTCTTTATAGATACATATGTGTATATAAATATATACATACATAAATATATATGTATATATATGTGTGTGTGTTTGTGTGTGTGTGTTTATTATATTTGTTGAATGCCTGTTTTGGGGTCACAGTTGCTTGACTGCAGGTTTTCACTTACAGAAGTAGACAAATAGTTTTTATTAGAATAATGTAAGTGGGATTGGGTTGGAATGCTGAAACTTTCATTATAAAAGAAGGTTTCAGCACTGGGGCTGAGTGTATAAATGCAAGTTTTCTTAGGTTAAGGTTAGAGTTAGGACTACATTACAGGATAGCTTTAGTGATACTCCTGTGTGTTTGTGGGTGTGTGCACACGCACACATGAGTGTCTGTAAGTTAGGGTTAGACTATGGGTTAGTGAAGAGAATATGCTTAATTTTATGCTTGTGAGTGTACTTTTTTATGCATCTTGTTTAATGGTACTGTTAGGGAAAAGGTGTTTATGTACCTAATGTTTAGAGACCTAATGGATGTCCTTCAAGGATGCAACTGCAGTCCTGACATATGGGTTGTCCTGCCTCAGGCAGCCCTTCGGTCGGCCGGATTCCAAAGTCTGGGTCCGGCGTCGGCTGATGTCGCCCTTTCCCCGACGTCAGAGCGCCTGGGGTATAAAAACGTCAGCCGACGCCATCTTCTTCAGTCTTTCTTGCCGTGTGGCGCCCGAAGCAGAAGCAGTTCGCAAGTGCCGGTCGACCAGCTCCTGTGTTTTCAGCTACTGAAGTCTTCAAAAAAGCTAAGTACCCCATTGGGGACCTTTTCTTGCCTCAGCCGATGTCAGATAAAAGTGAAAAAGTTAATAATTGTTTAACTTGTGGGAAACAAATACCTCATAAGGATTTCCACTCTTACTGCTTACCTTGCCTAGGCCCAGAACACGTCTCGGCCTGTGCAGCTTGTGCCTCTTTCAATAAATGCACTCTTAGGCGTCGGTCTGAGTTTGCACAGGATTATTTTGGGGAAGATTTCTGTTATATCATGCCGTCGGAGCTTCCGACATCACATTTACCTAAAAAACGGAAGGATAAGGACCGACACCCGTGGTCCGAGGTCTCGGCCGACACCACGCTTAGGCCTACCGCGAGTGTCTCGGTCTCTTCTGAGCCAGTTTCGCAACCGCTACAGACTGACGACACCGCTCCACCGGTTACTTCGGTACCGGAGGCCAGCTCGGTGCCGGTTTCTGTGCTCCCCTCTGAGACCGTAGCCCAGGATATTTCTGACACCATTTCAGTGGATAAGACTACTCCAGCACGTGGGGCTGCCAGGCCTCCAGTGTCTATGTCCATTAAGGCCTACACACGTGCTAAGGCTGCCAAACAGGCTAAGTCTCTCCCTCTAAGATCTGTTTCTCTGGAATCCACTTCTGGTTTTCAAATTTTAAGTTTAGCTGAGGACCTTATTTCTTTGATTAGGGGTTCACAGCCTCATCCAGATAGAGGCTCTCAGACGCCTTTTGACAAGAGGCCTAGGGTTGAGCAGGTAGACTCCCAGTCCTCCGATGAGGCCTCAGGTGATTCTGCACATTCAGACTACCAGGAGGAGGCCTTCCCGGCCTACGAGAATTCTGATGCGGAGGAATCTATTCCCTCTGCTTCTCCTCCTGAGGAGTTTTCCTTTGCGGAAACACTTCATTCCATGAGGGAACACTTCAAATGGCAAGGCCAAGAATACTCAGATTCTAGGAAAAGGTTAAGGGAATTTTTAAAGCTACCTCAGCATAGACCCTTAGCTATTCCTCCAGTTTTAAATGTTTTAGATGATGTGTACTTAGAATCTAGTGTTTCCCCTGACTCCCTTCCCCCTGCTCCTGTCAAGCCAGACAGGTACTACAGGGTCCCAGACACACATCAATTTCTGTACAAGGGCCATACTGCTGACCCTGAAACTATTTCTCAGGGGCCTAAAGGGGTTTCCTCCACTACTGCTAAGAACCCTCTCCCTTCGGAAAGAGATTCTAGGGCTTTAGAAAGGTGGGGCAAGAAAGTATATACATCTTCCACCTTTTCTATGCGAGCATTAAATTGTCAATTTCATATGATTCAGTATCAGGAATACATGTTGGATGACTTTCAAAAGAAACTGGCTTCCCCTGAACCATTAGATAGAAAGGGGTTACAGGAATTGGTTCATAATACTAAGCAGGTTAGCAGCCATTTCCTTCAGTGTGGATATGATGCATTGGAAGCTTCATGTAGAGCAGCAATGACAGGTGCGGTCATACGCAGACATGCTTGGTTAAAGGAACAAACATTGCCAGACCATGTGAAAATTAAGCTTTTGGACGCACCACTAGAGAAACATAAGCTATTTGGTGCTACTGCACAAGAGGTTTTAAAGAAAATAGAGGAAAAGGCAAAATCAGTGCAAACAGTCAAAGATTTCCTCCAGGTACAGCCTCCAAGATTCAGCAGGAATTGGCCTTCTAAACATTGGTCCTTTCCTGACACAGACAAATTTCAAAGAGGCAAAAACAGACATGGCAGAGGTAGAGGGCAAACTCGAGGCTCCTACAGAGGACGTCAATGGCAGCCTCCGAACCAGAGAGGTGGGGCAGGACCTTCCACTGCTCTGCCAGGACAATCTCAATGACTTGACTTTGACTCCGCCATCCAGGGCTCAATTAGAAGCACCTTTGGGCGGAAAGTTATCTTTATTCTCAAAAAATTGGCACATTATTACAAAGGACAAATGGATACTGGAGATAATAGACAAAGGATACAGATTCCATTTTCATACACTGCCAACAAGACATGGCAGGCCAAACCTGCCACCAAATCAAAGGGCAGAGGCACTCAAACAAATAACAAACCTACTTCATATAAGAGCAATAGAAAAGGTTCCTTCTGCAGAACAAGGTCAAGGATTTTATTCAAGACTGTTCCTTGTTCCAAGAAAAGAAAACCAATGGAGACCCATTCTGGACTTGTCCGCACTGAATACTTACCTTATTGTGCCAAAATTCAAAATGCTGACTTTACAGCAACTCCTTCCCATGCTGGGCAAGGGGTCTTGGTTGGTAACTCTGGACCTCAAGGAGGCATACCTGCATGTCCCAATCAGACAAAGTTGCAGAAGATACCTCAGATTTCTTGCAGGCTCAGAGCATTATCAATTCTCAGCATTGCCCTTTGGCTTATCTACTGCATCCAGAGTGTTCATGAAATGCCTGGCATCAGTAATTGTACATTGCAGACTTCAGGGGATACAAATATACCCTTATCTGGACGACTGCCTTATACAAGCGGACAGCCAACAAGCCTTGTTAAAAAACTTGGACTATGTCATTCACCTACTGCAGGCCTTGGGATACACAGTCAATATTCAGAAATAAAGTCTTGTACCATCCCAACAAATACCTTTCCTGGGTGCCACACTGGACCCAAACACCCAGATGGCGTTTCTGACAAAAGAAAAACAAAAACAATTACCAGAATACTTCAGAAGATTGGCAACACACACCCAGATGACTGCAAGGAAAATCCTGCAGGCCCTGGGTTTCATGGCATCTTGCATTCTTCTGATTCCACATGCAAGGCTGCATATGAGGAAACTACAATGGTACCTAAAAAGTCTATGGTCTCAGCACAGCCACAGCCTGGAAACATTGATCCCACTCATTCTATGCCTTCAAAAGGAATTTCTGTGGTGGGCTCAAGCAAGCCAGAAAAATAAAGGTCTGCTTTACAGCAAAGCTCATACAAGTCAAACCATAACAACAGACGCCTCAGAGCATGGATGGGGGCCGCACATGCAGGGCAGATGCATTCAAGGACAATGGACACAAAAAGAAAAGCACCTGCATATCAACCAAAAAGAAATGCTGGCAGTGATACATGCAATCAAGGCCTTCGAAAAGTTCATGCATCAGGGCCATCTACTAATAAAGACAGACAATACCACAGTTATGTGGTACATAAACAAGCAAGGAGGTACCCATTCCTACCCTCTTTGCAGACTGGCAATGAATCTCTGGGATATTTCCCTACAATTGAAAATAGAGCTACAATCCCAGTTTGTACCAGGGAAAGACAATGTTCTGGCGGACAGCCTAAGCAGAAACATCATGGATCCACACGAATGGATGTTGCATCCAGACATTTTCTTACAAATAGCTCAAGCATGGGGAAGGCCGGATATAGATCTTTTTGCCTCCCACTTCAATCACCATCTGAAAAAGTTTTGCACAAGGACATACCATCCTCAAGCATGGAAGGTGGACGCTCTCTCCTTCAGTTGGAACTCCCTAACACTATATGCCTTCCAACCTCTTCCTTTGATGACCAAGGTGTTACTAAAGATCAAGACAGAGCAACCGAAAGTCATACTGATAGCTCCAGACTGGCCAAGACAACACTGGTACCCACTGCTACGGAGCTTGACACACACCAATCCGTGGCTCCTTCCTCAATGGCCACTTCTTCTGACACAGCACAATTACAGGACACTACACCCCAGCTTGAAAACATTGAAGCTGACAGCTTGGAAGATTCCATGACTATTACTCAGGATACACTTTCCAAAAGGGTAAAAGATATCATCCTGGAGGCGCGCAGACCTTCCACTAGAAAAACATACTCAGCAAAATGGAAGAGATTTCTTATCTGGAACAGCAAAAAGGGTCAAGACCCATCAGTGATGAGCATTCCACATATCCTGGAATACTTGGCTGAAATGCTCCACAATGGCCTTTCATATTCTTCCATAAAAATACATGCTTCAGCAATATCTGCCAAATATAACACTGATCTGCCTGTATTTTCTCACCCATTGCTAAGACAGTTTCTAAGAGGTATAAAGAACATCAGCCCTCCAAGGAAACCACCAGTGCCTGCATGGGACCTCAACTTCATGCTGGAAAAATTAACTCTTCCTTCCTTTGAACCAGCAGCATCTTCAGAGTTGCAATTTCTGTCTTGGAAGACAGCCTTCCTTCTGGCAGTAACCTCAGCAAGAAGAGTCTCTGAGCTACAGGCCCTTATGGCAATACAACCATTTCTCATTTTCACCAGGACAGAGTTTCTTTGAGAACCAATCCATCATTCATGCCAAAGGTGGTATCCAGGGTGTCCCTGAATCAAGCTATTCACCTGCCTACCTTCTTTCCCAATCCTCAAAATAAAGGAGAGAGACTTCTGCACACCTTGGACATACACAGACAGTTGCGCTACTACTTGGACAGAACAAAGTCTTTCAGAAAATCTGACCAGCTTTTTGTAGCTTTCACTGCTGGATTGCAGGGAAAAGCAATTTCCAAACAGACAACTTCTAAATGGATTGGAAATTGCATTCGATTCTGCTACTCTTTTCATGGAAAAACTGTGCCAGCTGACATCAGGCCACATTCCATCAGAGCTACAGCCACCTCCACAGCCTTTTTAAGAGGAGTGGCAACAAAGGACATTTTAGAAGCTGCTACATGGAGCTCCGTGCATACATTTTCCAAACATTACAACCTGCCTTTATACTCCAGGTCCAGAGCAGGGTTTGCCTCTGCAGTCCTGCAGGGCATTTTAGCTACACCATCTTTGTCTTAGTGCCTACCACCCCCAGGTTGGCTGTGGTATTCAACCCATATGTCAGGACTGCAGTTCCATCCTTGAAGGACATAATACAGTTTTGTACCTACCATAAATGTAGATGTCCGATAGGTATGCAACTGCAGTCAGGTTTTCCCTCCCACCTACCCCTCTGTGGTATACTTTTGGGTTTCTACCCCTCATTTTAGCTACCTGGGGTAATCTTTTATGGTGTATTTGTTTTTATGCTGTTGTACTTGTCTGGAATTTTTCTCTATTTTTCAAAATTTAGCCTTCCTTAGAGGGCATCTGGCATCTGGGGCAAGAAACACTGAAGAAGATGGTGTCGGCTGATGTTTTTATACCCCAGGCGCTCTGACGTCGGGGAAAGGGCGACATCAGCCGACGCCAGACCCAGACTTTGGAATCCGGCCGACCGAAGGGCTGCCTGAGGCAGGACAACCCATATGTCAGGACTGCAGTTGCATACCTATCGGGCATCTACATTTATGGTAGGTACAAAACTGTACTTTATGGCTGAGGTTAGGGGAAGGGGGAGGGACTGGGTTTAAGTTAGCATAAATGAGTAAAATACTGCAGAGAAAGGCATAGTACAGAACAGTGAAGCACAGATTGTAAACGAGATAACTAGAGGCTGATTAACCGTTTGTGTGCTGTTAGAGTTAGGGGACTAGGACTTATTTGCCAGGGTCAGCTCGTCTGTCCTGTGGAAGGGAAGAAATCCAGTCTAATGCAATGCTGATAACTAGTGTAGAAAGAGGTGTACAGCATGCAGCACTGTAAGCTGGCGACATGTTCTCTTCTGTTAAGCTTTTTGGGTCATGGGTGGGAATGCGCATATTTCACAGGGAATATTATAGCAGGCCATCATATCAACTGGCTGGGGTGAGGGGATTGGGCCTAAAAAAAGGAAAAAAATGTATATGACTGCCTGAATGATGTCTATGCGAAAAACAGGTCTCTCCTTGGTAGCTAGCTGGTAGTAGTGGTAGTAGTGGTGGAGACTGAACAATTAGGTAGTTAGCAAGAAGGCAGGGCAAGAATTTTTTTTTAAATGGAGGAACTTTACTTTCAAATGCAAACAGTTATTGGCTACAATATCCTCTCCCCAGTCTTGGTTTGGGGGATTCCATGCAGAGTGAGGAATGTACTCCCCTTACAAGTTTTGGCAGTTTAGCACAGAGCATTAAGACAATGAGTTGCAAGTGGTCTCTTTCTAATTTTTGAAAACGATTTGCAAAACATTGGTAATTTTAACTTTTTATAATTCCTTCTCTGTATGTACATCTATTTCATTTGCTACCTTCTCTTATCCTCTGTCCCCATTTCTTTGTAATTACTGTGAAAATTATTCAACTGGGTTCTGCATGCAAATGGTCATTTTTATCAGTAGACTACCCCTGCAAACAAACAAAAAAATAATAATAATAAAAATCGTGTACTGGCTTTGAATCTCTCATTCTTCATTTGCATTTTGCCTATTCCTTGGCTCTGAGCAGGTTGTTTAACCAGATAGTACTCCCTGAAAAGAGGAAGGTAGGCCTAGTGAATCAGCCCAGTTAAAATTAATAAAATAAATTTAAAAAGAAATAATAAAAATGAAATAAAATAAGAGACCCAACTGTTCAGTTTACTGAACCAGATGTAATATTTCTAATTTTTATGTAAGACTGAAGGGGTATTTTAACCTGAGTACAGCAGCCCTGTCCACTAACTTCAGCTGTCCTACATGATCTCAACCACACTAGCATTGCTGACAGGAGAAAGTGCATTAAAAGTCCACTGCTGACTGAAGATAACTCATCAACAGTTATGGTTCACTGCATCCTGACAGGGGCTTTTGAAAATTTTCAACAGTAGCGGTCAGCTCCTCCCACCACCCTTTTTTAGCATAGTCCAGGAAGGTGGCTGTTGACTGTGTGTGTGTGTGTGTGTGTGTGTGTGTGTGTGTGTGTGTGTGTGTGTGTGTGTGAGTGTGTGTGTGTGTGTGTGTGTGTGTGTGTGTGTGTGTGTGTGTGTGTGTGTGTGTGAATGCGGAGGCATGTGCGTGTTTGTGTACATATATTTGTGCATTTCTATTTTGCTTACCTAAAATCACTAAATAAAGTACAACTGGTGTGTGTGTGTGTGTGTGTGTGTGTGTGTGTGTGTTTGTGTACATATATTTGTGCATTTCTATTTTGCTTACCTAAAATCACTAAATAAAGTACAACTGGTGTGTGTGTGTGTGTGTGTGTGTGTGTGTGTGTGTGTGTGTGTGTGTGTGTGTGTGTGTGTGTGTGTATATGCGTGTTTGTGTACATATATTTGTGCATTTCTATTTTGCTTACCTAAAATCACTAAATAAAGTACAACTGGTGTGTGTGTGTGTGTGTGTGTGTGTGTGTGTGTGTGTGTGTGTGTGTGTGTGTGTGTGTGTGTGTGTATACATATATTTGTGCATTTCTATTATGCTTACCTAAAAATCACTAAATAAAGTACAACTGGTGTGTGTGTGTGTGTGTGTGTGTGTGTGTGTGTGTGCGTGTTTGTGTACATATATTTGTGCATTTCCATTTTACTTACCTAAAATCACTAAATAAAGTACAACTGGTTACTTATCTATGTTTCAATAATCTTAGTCCTTCATAGAAACACTTTTCTTTTTAAGGAAAGTAGAAGAAAAAGTACAAACTTATTTAAAAGTGTGATGACAAATTGCTTAGCTGTTTTCAGAAAATGACTGTGGGTCACAAAACAGCTTCCTGTACCTTTTTGCTAACTGCACACACATATGTACATTGAATACACACATACACACACACACGTGCACACACAAAGAAATCTTTATCATAAATTAATCCTATTCTTGGAAATGAAAGCATCGCTTCTGATAACTCAGAATCATTTACATTATACATGTTTTTGTACATTTATTAACAGCTATCTCATACAGAATATAACACTTGTGGCTAACACATCATAAATAATAAATAAATAAAACATTGTGGTTGCTGTTAACGCCATGTATTACGTGGTTTGATTATCAGATAGAACCTGTTTAATATTTTACCTGTTTGTATCAGAACTATACAATGCCGCCTTCTTCCCGTTTTTTACCTCTTCTATTTTGGATACTTATAGGTCAGTGTACAGTAAATCTTTTACTTTGCTCTCCACACAATGGGCCATTTGGTCACCACACTGCAAGAGAAACATTTTGTTTTGCTGCATAGCTCTCAAAACCTTTTACTTCCAGAGTTACGGGCAAAGCTAATAATTAAAAAAGCTAAAAGAAAAAAACAAGAGGATGTGAATGAGCATTCATAAGTAAAGAAGGTTGTTAATTGTAATGATTATCAGTATTTACTGACTGTAATCCTTCACCTTTTCTCAAAATATTTTCATGTTTTAGGAGGAATGCTGCAGAACTGTGAGCAAAAATTAGAGATGTGCATAAAAACAATGGTCTCCTGAGAGGTATTTATGCCCTCCCTTTATACCTGTGTGTCACTACACTCCGTTCTGTTCATTGTAAATAGTAACTCCATTCTGGCTTACATTATGCTAGAGGGCAAACCTATTGCATTTGAGCTTGGAAAACTGTCTTTCATTATATATCTCTAGGGTCACTGGAGCAAGTATTCTTTCTCTTGAACTCCTCTTAGAAAATGAGTGGCCTGTCAGCTACTCTTTACTTTCCGCCAGCTGTTAATCTCAACCTGACTTATTGGCAGCATCATAATTCTTGCTGTTTGACTGTCATTAATGTTCTTGATGGTTTTCTTAAAACAGAACAGTAGAGACAGTTGCAGCAAATGTAAAAGTAAAATGATTAAGGCACAGCTACAAGCCACATACACACAACTTTTCCAGTCTTTGTTGTTAACTTGCTTTCTATATTATTCATACCAAGACTTATGTTTCTAGTGAGTTTCAGCCACTGGGACAGAACACCTTTTTGGTTTGAAAGTGTGCATGAATGAATGTTCTGTTCAGGAAATCAAGGCCAATAAAAATATTCTTTTGTTATATAAAATGTTTTTCATGGAAAAACAGACTGCTGCCCAGTGCACATGAAACAATGAGCACTTTACTGGCAGATGGGAATGCACAATAGTGTACAGTTTGAAACTGTATTGACTAGCCTTGACTGGAGCAATTGAGTTGATGCTTATTCTTGTAGTGGTCACCAACAATGAATTCGTTTTGTAGATGACACCATGACTATGTGTATGTGTGGTGGTTCAAAGGATACTAGGTTAACTTCCCTGAAGGGCTGCTTTAAGCCTAGCCAATATCCAAAGGTCGGAATCAAACCCTTCACCTTGTATCTATAAGGTGACGAGCTTTACCATTATACCACACTCACCAAGGAAAGATAACAGAGCTTCAGAAACACATAAATATCAATGTACTATTTTGCAGTCCCCTGTTTACATCCACTGAAGAGTTTATTGACATTGAGACTATGCTATGTAGTGTGCCTACTGTTATCTATTTCAGCTTCAATGTAAGAAAAAAGGCTCTTCTGTTTTATCCATTCATAGTTTGTTATCTTTGTGATGTACAATGTTGTTTTTAAATAGTGAAATTTGAACATGTTGCTTTAGAAACCAGTGGCACCTGTTAACTTCCTATTTTCGTGTCAGCAACAGTTCACAGTGAGCTTGTATTCTAAAGGCAGCATTTATTGCTTTGTGTGTGTGTGTGTGTGTGTGTGTGTGTGTGTGTGTGTGTGTGTGTGTGTGTGTGTGTGTGTGTGTGTGTGTGTGTGTGGTAGGGAGGGGAAGAAGGACTGGCACATGTATTTTCATGTTTAGGGAGCAGGAAGGGGATTTTAGGGTTAGGAAGTGAGAATGGGCTTTTATGGTTAGGGAGTGGGAGGAGAGTTTTATGGTAACAGAATGGTGAGGAGATTTAAGGTTAGAGAGTTGGAGTGGAGTTTCAGGTGTAGGGAGGGAGATGTAGTTTACTTTTAGGGATCTGTCAGGGAATTTAAGTTTAGGGAGGAGCTTGGAGATTTAGTTTTAAGAGCAATCATGGATTTTATGCTTGGGAAATAGGAGAGGAATTTTATGGTTAGGGAACAGGGACGCAAATTAGGAAGTTGGTGGCAGCTTTAGGTTTAGATTTTTGGGCTCTGGCAGAGGTATACAATTTAATGGGATTCATCTGTTGGCAGTGCAACATAACTTGAATAAGACTGCAGTAGTTTGAGTTAGAGACTTGGCTTTTCAAGCAAGTAGCAGTGATCAAGCTAATAGCATGCTAGCACTTATAACAGACCCATGTAAGACTCTATAGTAAATTAGTGTGTGCTGGATATAAAGGACAACATAGTCAATCAGAATATATGACACCCTCTCCACATGGGTGGACCAGCAGCTGACCAAGGGAACTGCAGACCAATCAGTCTGACAACTGTAATATGCAAAGCCATAGAACAAATTACCATGGAAATGATCAGCAAGAACATTGGCAACCTACAGAATCTGGACCTATCCTATTTTGGCTTTGTCAAGGGAAAGTCTTGCCTAGTCAACCTTGTAAACTTCTCCAAGAGAGTCACCAAGGCTGTGGATGAGGGGAAAATGGTGCACAACACCTAACTTGACTTGGCTAAGGCTTTTGATACAATAACTCACTCAAGTATTGTTAATAAACTCTAAGAACTATGAATAAATCCCTATACAACTTGTTGGATTACTGGCTGACTCACAGGTAGGACCAAAGAAGTCAGGACTGGTGAGACAACTTTCACCAGGAGACCAGTCTCCAGTGGAGTACCCCAGGGCTCTGTGTCGGGCCCACTCCTATTTGACCTCTTCTCCCTAAAGTCAAGGCTAATTTCATAGGCCTCTGGCTCACCAAGTTTACAGATGACTGTAAATTGGGAGCGATCATAAATTTCCCCATGACACAAACATCCTACAAAAGGGTCTGATACAAGCAAATGATTCATGTCAGAGTCACGAAGTAAAACTCAAAGTAAAAAATGCATTATAGTGCTCTTTGGGAAGTCGTCCACCAAAGCTAATTGCTACATTGATAAAACACCCCTAAGAGTTGACCTGGTAGTTAGAGATTTGGGATTTTATATTAATAGTAATTTGGACTTTGACCAACATGTAGCCAAGATAGTAAGAAAATCATTTAAATGTCACCCAAATCATAAGCAAAGGTATGGCAGCCATGTCCAAGGAAGTTTTAGTATGACACTACTCAGCTGTTATCAGACCCATGACTGAGTACAATGCCCCCGTGGCATTTACCTAACCAGGCACCTACAACACATGGAACGGCCTCAAAGGTATCTCACCAGGAGAATCTAGGATATGAATACCCTGTCCTATACAGATCATCTTAAGGACTACCTCAGTACTCAAGTCTCCTACAGGTTACTCAGAGGTGATCTTTGCCTGGAATATAAGCCATCTTTAACCCTGCTTTGATGGACCTGTTGCATAGCCGCAAAACAAATAGCAGCAGGAACACCAGATCCAAGGGCCTGAACTTTGCCCGTGACATAAATAAAACATACTAGAGAGACAGATGCCTTTAAGAATCCCCACACTATATAACAGGCTCCCCATCCATGTGAAGAGGAGTTCATTTCTGACCCTTTTCAAGCAAGACCATCATCACTGGATGGGAAATCATGAATTTACCCATAGTTTGACACCCCCCCGTCTGTGATAGACAGAGGCCAATGGTGAGTTAACTAATCCCAGACTAATATACCAACCACCACTCATAGCCCTTAGCTACCTCCTTGCTAACATACCCCAACCATTTAGGCTTCCAGTGTACTCAAGGACAAAACTGGGTTGGGTTGCCCAGCTAGACATATATATATATATATATATATATATATATATATATATATATATATATATATATATATATGTATGTATATATAGATATAGATATATACACCCTGGTGGTCAGTAGCCTAGTACTAACCTATGAACCTACCTAGCAAATTGTAGTTCTGTAATATCAATTTGCAAAAGTTCTAGACTCAGACTACAACTTTAAACGTCACAGAGATCATATGACAGTAGGCTTAACTTAGTTTGCATCTTCATTATATTCCTTATCTGGCAATAGATAACATGTGAGTGGTGGTAGCAGACAGTTCCATAAAAATTCGTCCAACATTTTGGGCACTTTTACCATAAGGTGATAGATGCATTGTTCTAATTAACTTAAGTCACTACTTTATTTTCCAAGCATAATAGTGATGCCTTATTAAGGAGCACATTAAAAGAAACAGCTACACCCTAACCCAACTATTGACTATTTTGGAGTAAGTTTCCCTACCTACAAATTTGAACTCTTTTGTACAGCATATTTATAAATGAAAATATGTAAGTTTCTTCCTTTTGTGGTATTTCTGTGTTGTTTAACTTTCTTCATGCATACCTCATTTGGTTTGTACTTCTGTTAGAGATTTGTCTTCTTGATATTTTACATCAGAGTTTAAGCTTTTTTTGACCCAGGGCCGAGTCCATACACGTGTGTGGCCTTGCTTTCTTTCCTTCACATTAGAGCAATAATCCTGTTGAGTCTATTTGATTCACAGCTTTGTTTTGTTTTTGCATTTTGTTAGTTACAGTAGAAATAGAAAATAAGGCTAAAACATCAGTAGACAACATTCCTAATCATTTGTGAAGTTCATAGAAGTTGCTGATATTTTATTTTCAAAAGGTGATAACAACCCAGTTTGTATAATATTGGAGAAATTGGTACCATGTTTATATTAGCTATTCTACAACAGTGACAGATTTTTCTTAAATTCTATACTAGCTCAGAAAGGCATATTATATTTAGGTAGATTAGTCACATAAGCCTCATAGTTAGACGTTGCCCGTTCGATTCTCAGTTAGAGCGTCTTCTGTGTGGCGACATGCATGAATGGGCATTCCTTCGTTGAAGGTTGTGCGTTAGGCCCGGCAAGCCAGTACGTAAAAATCTACTGCCAATCATTAGCGGATCGGAGTTCTGCTGTGGTGACTCCTAACCGGGAAAATCCGAAAGACAAGTCACATAAGCATTCAGATGAACATGCTGGGCTACAAAAAGAAATGGTTGTAACAAACAGAATGTTTCAAATGGATTTCATAGGTTCTTTACAAACCATGGAACAATTTCCCAGTGTCTTATAGTATATAATTATGCTCATGCATATTAATTTTTAATTCTTAAGAACTATACATTCGAATGATTGTATTCCAGAACCTTGGAATAGCAAATATGCATGATCTCAGCCATCCAGCCATTACTACAACTAACAGTAAAGCATTGCATCTGCCTAATTCATTAACTCACAATGCCATGATATTGCACTGAATGAGGTCCAGCTATGTCTGGACAAATTAATGTGATTCAAAAACATTCTATGATAATGCATCAGAGCTGTTTTATTTGTAAGAACAAAGTGACATTTCAGGCAAGACTCTGCTATACAGGTGGAGCTGTGGTGAAATGAAGCCAATCCAGCACAAGCCCTGCATCTTTAGATCAGACTTTGAATGCCAGCACAGCCGTCATGTCTGCATTCACCAAGTCCATGAGGAAGAACACATCAGGAAATACAATATATATTTTTTAAATTAACTAAAATGAGTCACTCCCAGAGGTGGAATTCGAAAAAAAATGGCCTGCACTACCCACGGGCACACACCTGAGGTCCTAGCCAGACCACCTAGAGTCCTGATGCCTGCAGTACAGCTCCAGTTTTACGGGGTGCTACATAATGCCAGTAGCTGGGCTTCCCAGCTGGTCCTTCAAGGACCCAGATGTACATGCAAGTGGAGATTCTGCCTGTTTGAGAAACTCTTTCATTTCAATGAGTATTGTCATTATTTCAACCTCATGCATTGTGTGAGCTTTGCCAGTGTATTAAGTTGACTCTATTTAATGAGGACAGCCTGAGTCCCTTGCCACTTCCTATTACCATATGCTGACTGGAGACTGATAGAGCCCTATATTTGGGAATGCAGTGTGGAATAACATGTTGAGTGAGCATGTTACTTCAGACTAAAGGCTTCTGGAATCCAGACATAGATTTATATCTCTCAGTACGTCAAGCTATTTGTTGTTTGCCAGTCTGAGTAGCCTGAGTGTCACAAGTCAATTGTTTGGACAAGGGTGGAATCCCACAGGAATTGGTGAGATGCTCGGTGAATAGTGACAGAAAAAGTGTGTTTATTCACTGGAGAAGTGGTAGATTAATGTCCATCCCATGACTACATTATATGACAATGTCAGTGACTTAAACATTTACAGAGTTTGAAACACAGAAGGACACCACACAGTCAACTGTAGTCGCCCAGACTCAGTGATATGGGAAAGATCAGAAATGCCAAAAAAAAATAAAACTTATTTTAACATTGTAAAAATTCCTGCTTAGTGCTATTAATAAGTATTGTTTCACAGCTCCAGAAAGGGAACAGGAAAAGACACATAATCTCTTCTCTGCCCATTCTGATTTTTCTGGGAAATAAAGGTCAGTGGTATGCCCCAAACACAAACCCACCTAGAATGTTATTTATTTATTGACATTTGATTACCAGCAAAGTCCGACTGGGTAGAAGCCCAATTTCAGCAGTGGCCCAGGGAGAAAAACCCCAAAGTTCTATGTAGCTTTACAAAACACTTTACATTTTATTCCTAAACAGGTTTCGACTGCATGCTAATGTTAATGTTCTCAGGTTGTAGTCAGAAACCTTAGTGCCATGAAACGTTTTCTAGCTGAATCTGTCCAAACTGCATTCAAGTATTTCATCTGTAGATTATGGAAGATTAGGCTTGTTTCTTTCTCATAACCCAAGTTGTTATGTATTTGAGAAATTGTTGTCAAGAAATTGAAAAGCAAATCCTTTTGAGAACATATAACTACTTAGTTTTGATCAGAAGAGACAGGAACATAGTTCTCTGAAGTACATGGAGCTTTTTCTACTCAGTGTAATACCAGCTAGAGAGAGAGAGAGAGAATAAATTGTAGGAGAGACAATTGTTTTACGGCAGTGAATGTTGTGCAATACAGTGCTACCACACAGGTCTTTCTAAAGTCTTTCTAATACATGGAGCTTTACAGACTCCAGTATACTACAAGACAGATAGCAAAAAACACCCAAAAAAACAAAACAAAAAAAAAACAAAACAAAACATAAACAAAGGAAATATTGGAACATGAAGTGTTTTGTGGCTTTGAAAGGTATAACAGATATAATGCTGCCTCTCACGCAGCAGAGGCAGTGTTTCTGTTTGCATAACAGCTTCATGGTTTGTCTCACAGAAAACAGAAGTATAGCAGCCCAAAATGTGTAAGAACTTTTAGCACTGTTTTTCCTTATTGCTGCTGTGTTGTGCTGACAAATGTTTATAGCCTAGTGTAAGACAAAGTATTAAAAGCACTGAAAGGGCTTAAAAAGGCACTCAAACACACAGACATAAGTGTAGTACATAAAATGCATTATATATTAAAATATATATATATATATATATATATATATATATGTACATACACACACACACACACAAACATGTGTGTGTGTGTGTGTGTGTGTGTGTGTGTGTGTGTGTGTGCGTATTATCCATATATAGATATCGATGTACGTCTCTACAGACAGAGACAGAATACAGATGTACACAATATATATATATCTATATATATATTTATATATATATATGTGTGTGCACATGTATTCACATATGTGAGCTGAACTGTCTGTAAAATATCACAGCACCAATCCTCAGCATAAATTGATTAGCATACTCATTGCTATCACTAAAACATGCATTCTACAAGTAGTAGAAACAGAGTATAAAACAAGATTTTTTTTTTTTTGCAGGAGGAAGCCCCCATATACCCCTACACCCCCTCATTCCCTGCTACTTATATATACCATCTTTGAGATGTTTCCCATCCCACTATTACAAAAGAAAGTATAGCATTCTGTGATACCCTGACATTTGCATCTGTAAGCTTTTATTCTGCCATTTCTCAATCATAGTAATTTTGTTGTCACGACTTGATGCTGTGGTTTAGGCCAACTGCAAGTACAGAGTACCACAAGCTCTTGCTTTATAGTTCCATCCCTCTAAAATAAAAAAAAAAAAAAAAAACAGCTCTACAAAGGGAGGCAGGTGAGAGGTCTATTATACTGCGACCAGGTCATGGACATGTTGTCCTACATACATGCACTGAATGTGGACATGCACTGGAAGTGGAATTCTCCACGACCATACTCTTCCTGATCCCCCATCTGCATGCCTTCCCAGCTAGTGCTGATCACCTTATCCCCCAGTTTCATTTGGCTGCAGGCAGTGGTGTGCTTATGCCAGCAAATCCCTCACAAGAAGATGTTCTTTGCTCCCCCTCATTTTCTCTTTCATCAGCTGGGGCTGTAGTTGAACCAGCTTCATTGGGATCACAGTCTGAGCTTCATCACTCTATGAATGTAAATGATACAAGTTTGCAACTCTAAAATGACCCTACCAGGTTAGTTTGGGGAATATCTGTAGCTGCTCTGTGGTGTTTCGCATAACTGGATTATATGCTACTATGCTTATGTGTTTAATCTTCTCACATGTTGAAAGTGATATTCAGCTTTGTAATCTATCAATATGTCTAAGTCATTCTCATTTAAGGACATAGATCCCATGATACTGTGCATGCGAGAGTGTGTGTGTGTCTGCGTGTGTTAACTTCATAGTTTTATTAAAGGTGGCTAGCAATCAAAGTGTTTTAAGCAGATGGGTTTTTGTATAACTTTAATACATGCTATCATTTAATTTCAAGCAGCTACAAAGGTAAGGCATTGTGACAGACTCTCAGATTTGTTACATCTCTGACCACTTACAGAAAAGTGACCTTTATGATTTCTGTTCTGAAATATTCCAACCACAATGCCTGTTTTTATTATTAAACATTTTTTGATGCAGAAATTTGTCATTTTTGCTTAAGAGTTTAAAATTTGTTTTTTTTTTTTGCTTAGAATTTTAAATTATTTTAAAAAGGAAATCTGATTGTTCTTGAATACTTCTTTAGAACACATGCAATTTAGTTCTTAACATAAAAACACAAAATATTTGAAAGGTCAACATTAGTTCACAAGGTCATTCAGCAAAAGTCAGTATACTATGTTTATGTTCTCTAATCAGTGGAATACACAGCAAGTGTTTTTCTGAGTGCTTCATTCAACATTGGTTTTACACTGTTCTTTCAGTCATAGTTAACATGTTTAGAAAACTGTGATATACAGAAATGTTTTTTCTAAGACTGTATAATAATTGTTCTTTGCCTTTGAAATGTAAATTTGTGTTAACGTGAATAGCCTGAACACTTTCTAAAAAATGAAGTCCATTATCTTGCGTCCATATCTGGCATCACAATGGATGTGGAGAATTGGACAATTCTCTTTGTAGGTGACAACAGGGTGCGGGAGAAGTAGTGTTGGAAGAGGATACAGGATAGCTTGGACAGGTGGAAGAAATCATTCTCAGGGCGGCAACATTGCTTCATTCCTTCCCTGTTCATCGTGATACATCTAGGAAATAATAATCCAAAGGTGCAGAATGTGTTTGTTGGGGGTTAGCCACAGCAAAACATTATTATAGCTATGATTACAGAACGCAGAAACTTCAGGTGTCAGAAGGAGACAGTATTAGAAAGATTAAACCAAATGTTAACTTTCATGTTCAAGAACTGTATTATCCAGGTATAGGAAGATAGTACCTGGATCATACCATAATAAATCAACAGTTGGAGAACTGTAAATGACAGACAAGCACTGCACAGCACCACAACAGAGATTAGCAAACAAGCACTTACTGCAGAAGTTCACTAAAAAACTTTTTAATATAACAAGGTGAGCGCTTTTGCGATTAAACAGAATCGCTTCATCAGACATTGAGTTGGAGAACTGTATATAGTTCAGGAGACCATAAAGGGAGATGGAGATCTTACTTTTCGGATGGTGTAAGAAGGTTACATTGGAAGGTGGTATGTGAAGGTTATGGTATATTGAGAGAGGCTGAATAAGCAGGAACTGTTTTCTTTTGGAAAGAGCAAAGACTGGAGAAATAATATGGTTAAATAAGGAATTAGAAGTGATTCCTGATTAGGGTGGATATGAATAAAATATACTTGTGTAAGTAAATTCACAGTAACAGTAGATGTTTGAATGATCACTGTTGCAGTAGTCTTAGCTATATGGTTATGTCCTGCTGGGATCCAGACATATGCTCGACTAGCATATGTCCGAATCACAAAACATTGAGCACACATACACGGAAGTGCTTAACATCGACAAGCGCTTCCGTGTATGTGTGCCTTTTTCATAGATCGGACTACAGTGTGGGTAAGGGAAAATTCACTTTTCCCCACTGTAGTGCAATCTCGGAGTGAGAATAATAAAGTAGGGGGGTGTGGGGGGTGCAGGGGGGCAAAGCCCTCCTGCAGAAACATAGATTTTTTTTTTGAACCACACATACATGGAAGCACTTTTTGATGTTAAGCACTTTCGTGTATGTGTGTTCGATGTTTTGTGATTCAGACATATGCTTGTCGAGCATGTGTCCTAGACCCATCCTGCCAAGGTTATGACAGTAAGCCAGATTCCAAAGCTTCAGGGCACCTTCCACATACCCAAGCTGTCAGGTAGCTTGAGTTGAGCTGATTAAAAGAAAAGTTTGGGGGCCACGCCCTTTAGACCTTTCCTGCCAACAGACAAAAGGAAGCTGAACCCTGAAAGGACAGTGCTAGGAAGAAGAAAAAAATAAATAACATATCCTTGGGAGGTTATATGAATGTAGCTCGGCAAACGTATTAGTACCAGAGGCCATAGCCCTGGAAGAATTATCAGCGGAGTTATTCTCATACTGTGAACATTGCACTGACTAGCACAGTAGAAGAATTTTAAAGCAGATTTTTCTTCACAAGAACAAATAGCAGACAAAGCATTGTTCATACTTTCACTATTACTCCGAATAAACATTAGCAGGTGAGCCTGACGGTTCAGAATTGTGAACATCATAGTTACAATAGCATGCAATAATTTCCTGCACCCATCAATAATCTCCCATCTAATCAGAAATAGTAAATAGGAATTAACTGATTAACAGCACTAGGAATAACTAAAGATGTAGCTGTTGGTCAGGTTTGTGAAGAGTATATGAAAAATTAAAAAGTCTGAGAAACTTTATACATTATGTATGCTTTTTAAGGGTAGCAGATTGGTTATCAGGAAAATTACTGGCAGAGACACAAACATCCCAAAGCTGACAGAACTGGAAGAAATGATGTAAGTTCTGGAAAATCCTTCTGTAACAGCTCAAAAAAATTCTGAAGGATTCTGAAACCTCAGTGTATTCCTACATACTGACACATTCTAGAAAAAACTCTCAGAGGGAGAGAGGAAACCCAAAGGAAAAACAAGAAACTGAGCTCTCCATTGAGTCTTAAAACAGAGGAGAAAAACTGTATCTATCCCTTTCGAAAACCGGAAAAATCTCAAGACCTACCCAGTAAACTACACCTCTGTAAGGAAATTTGAGGAGGGTTAGATGCATGTTTATTTTTCTTTATTGTTTTTTCTGAAAAACAAATGGGTCTATGAATGTTATAAATGGCAGCAGTAATTCCTCAGTGATGGACACAGGTTTCTAACAAAACAGGGAAGCCATCCATTTTCTCTCTCCCAAGACCAACAAAAGTAGCTCTCCCTTGCTCACTGAGTGGACCCCAACAACCACCATGGGACAGACAGTTTGTTCCATGGTGAAGCCAAAAATGGTGCCTCTTTCCTAGAGACAGAAACATCCCAAAGCTGACAAAAGTGGAAGAAATGGTGAATGTTCTGGAAAATCCTTCTGTAACAGCTCAAAAAAATTTCTGAGGGATTGTGAAACCTCAGTGTATTCCCACACACTGACACATTCTGGAAAGACTCTCGGAGAGAGGAAACCCAAAGGGAAAACCAGAAACTGAGCTCTTCACTGAGTCTGAAAACTGAGGAGAAAACCAGTAAAAATTTAAAGTCTTTAAAAGAAACTTGTTTTTACACAAAATCATAATGAAAAACACTTTAAACACTTTGCCAGTGTCCAAATGTAAAATGAACACAATTTCTCCACACAAAAAAAAAGATATTTTAAATACTTAAATAACTTTTAAAATGACAGGGAAAAGGGGGTCTATATTACGAGATCGAAAAAAACAGAAAGCGAACAGCTTAAACATTGTAAATGCTGTATCTTGAAGTCACTCTTGTGGGGGGCACACCCGTTAACTATATATACCAATTCCGAGATCACACTACAGTGAGGAAAGGGCAAATTTTCCTATCTTCACTGTACTGCGATTTCACAAAAAACACATCGATGAACAACATTTCTGATGTTAAAGCCATTCGCTCTTCAGCCTGTTTGATTTCCTGATAGAACCCGGGAAAAAGAGTATTTTTGTTTAAAAGTTCAGTGCAATCTTCTAACAGTCTATTAAGACACAAACTCCAAAATTTAAAATAACTTCCATTAAGACAAAAGTATTAATGTTTGTGTCTTTCGGCTTTTCCCAGTTAGGGGTCGCCACAACGGAACTCCGGTCCGCTAATGATTGGTAGTTGATTTCTACGTGCCGAGTTACCAGCCCTGACGTACAACCTTCAATGAAGGTACGCCCATTCACGCATATCTCCACGCAGAAGACACTCTAGCTGAGAATCGAACCGGACAGCGTCAGACAAAAGTATTAATAATAAGCAAAAATAATTGAATGAAAGTTTTTTCCCTGTAAAGGGAATTCATGTTCCCAGCAAAGAAACTGATATTGAGAAATATTTCTTCATGGACAGTGAGATAGAATCAATTGTTAAAGTTGCTAATATGGACTAATTAAGACATCTGTAAAAGGTCAGAATGCCTGGACATGTGCAGAGAAAGGGGAGAGGCAGTCATGCTGGGCTATCTTCAGCACTTGTGCACATTGAATATACTTAAATTCTCCTTCTGTCAACATTTTTTGTGTTATATTATGTTTTAGTAAATTCTATAAATTCCATTAATGTAGTGTTATTGATGCTGACTGAATTCATACAAGTCACAATGTGCTTCTAAAGCAAAACTGGCCATTTTTTTCCTTGCATCCTTGTCTCCTGGTACCCAAATGCAAGTGATTTTCAGATGATGCTTTATGTATCTTTTCTGAGTGGGACATTTTAAAGTTACAGTTTGGTTCTCTTTCTGTCTCTCTATCTCTTTCATTTATTTTTTTATATGTTTGCTACACAAAAATAACATTTTGGTTATCCTGTGTTTATCAGTCATTTCTTTGAATTATATCACTATCGCTGTTTCCTGTCTAATAATGGCAGCGCAGCTACTCAGACTGCACATCTAAGAGTGCATGTACTGTCATACAGGTGGACTTAGTTTATTAGTAAAGTCTATAACTGAGAAAGTCTGTACCACCTTGTTGGATATTTACAGACCTCTAAGAAGTATTACAAGAAGTAGAATTTAAGAGTTATCGATAGCCAGCATCTCACAGTGCCAAACTGTACATCAGGTATTCCGCTTCAAGTGTTGGTGGGAGCAGCCCTTGTAACACTTTCAGTCAAGGCAGAAGTAAAACAAACCATGATGTTTTCACTAGAAGAGCTTTCTCAAGGATGATTTTGAAGAACCGGCAAGTCTAAGTTAATGTAAAGTCACAAACACCTCACTCCGTTACACAGTTATGAAAAAAGAAAAACCTCCAAAGGGCTATCCTCCACCAGTCACTTGAATATTCCACCAGGCATGGGAATAACAGGCTCCAAGTAGTTCCTTAGTTCTTTATTAACACAAAAATTCACAACACCACAACCTGACATAAAATGCTGGTGATTTTTTAAAAAACTTCATCAGAATCACAGTTTGCAATTAAAAAACAGCTGTCTTTTATATTCAAAGTATGAGCCCTTATTGGTTAGCTGATAAATTCACAATTAATAAATGTCATACTCTCAAAATTGTAACCCTTCATTCCCCTGTTGTTATTTTGGTCATGATAAATACTTTTCCCATTATAAAAAACTATTATCTAACCATACATAGAATTAATGCTGTTGTAAAGTGCCATGTATTCACGGATGTGAATATCAAAATATTTGTTGGTTATTATACATTCAGTCATGAACAGAATCAGTTATATACTATATTGTTATAGGTACAATAATAAATATAAATATAAATATAAATATAAGCATAAATATAACCATAAATATAAAGTGCAAAGTGCTAGAAAATATATGATTATATATGTAATAATAATACCATGGATGTAAATGCATCAACAGTACATAGGAAATCATGTAAATAAATAGATAAATAGATAAATAAATAATTCCATTTGTCAACAAAAATCCACTGACCATTTTAATTCCAGCCTATATATAGGTTATACTGTTCCTTATTAAAAACTCATATAAATAATTAGGATTAAAATACAATATATACTTGATTAAATAATCAGTTATGTATAAATTATCACATTATAAAATATACTTAAAAAATATATGTATACAATAAAAAATATATGTATAAAATATACGTGATTATTATGTTGTTATTTTATTACTAAATGGGGTTGTTTGTTACTACTATTTGGGGTTGTTTGCCAAAAGTTTTAAGGCTGGTTAAGTGCAAGTTGATTGTGAACATAGTGGTGAAGATATTCTTCCTATTTTGGATATAACCTTAAGCTGTTTAAACAATGCAATAGATGACAATGTGATAGAGGCTGTTGATAGCCTAACAGATAATGTGGTTGAAAATGAACGAACTAACAAATGTAAAGTTTGTACATGTGACAATTTTAATATTTATAATTTTACTGATTTAAATGTTACAACAGAGTTTTTTAAACTTTTTACAAAAGGATTTTCATTTATACCTACAAGGAAACCCAAAATTGAGAATATAATATTAGATATAAAATTATTTACGAGGAAGCTAAACCTAAAGAATATATTCTCAAGTGAAGGAACCAATACTAGCCAAGAGCTAAAAAGGAGAAGTACTTTTAATCCCCCCCTACATAATGATATTCTAAATTTTGAGAATTGTATTTCCAACATGGTTAGGGGTGGATATCTATCGCACAGAATAGAGAGGGACGAAGTGAACTTAATGGATGATGAGGTTAAAGTGTTAAAAATGTTACAGGACAACGAAGGAATTAGAATCATGAAGCCCGATAAGGGGGGTGGGGTAGTCTTGATGGACCATTGGGACTACACCAATAGGATGGTTGAAATTTTGAGCCAGGCAGATAGATACCAGATAGCATCAAGGAATGAAATGAATATCTGGTATAACAAAATTGACCACTATTTGGAGGACAATCTGATGCAAGGTGTTATAGACCTGGATTTATATAAATTTTTGAGGGTACCCAAACCTGTAATTCCTGAGGTTTTTGGGATACCCAAGATACATAAGAACGTACAAAACCCCCCACTAAGGCCTATTGTTACCTCACAGTGCTCTAAGACTCAAACATTGGCAATTTTCGTGGACAACAAACTCAAACCATTCTATAACCACTATCCCCATATATTAATTGATTCATGGGATTTTTTGGAAAAATTCAATGTTATCCCTTATGATGAAAATGATGGGTTTATTACTATAGATGTTAGAGATCTTTTCTCAGTAATACCCCACAGTATCGGACTTAAATGGTTTGAGGAAAAACTAATTGAATTTAAATTCCTAAATAATACTGATTTCAGATTGGTATTAGAATATATTGAGGTAGTTTTGAAGAACAACTTCATTTATTTTCAGGGGGATATATACCATCAGGTTGGGGGAGTTGCTATGGGGTCAGCCTGTGCCCCAATCTATGCTAACATTATAATGCTCTACTGGGAAAGTGAATTTGTTTTTAAATCTAAATTTTGGGGATGTATAAAACAATATTTCCGATTTTTGGATGATATTTTTATTGTATGGAACGGCGACACATCATTGATTGAGGAATTTATAAAATATATACATAAGACTACAAACTTTTTGGAGTTTACATATCAATACAATATAGAATATGCCAACTACCTTGATGTAACCATAATTAAGAACAGAGTAGATAAGATTTACCAATCAAGGGTATATAGGAAAAGTTGTTTTTCAAATACATATGTACACTTCCAGAGTGATCACCCCCTATTTTTGAAAAGGAACATTATTAAGGGGCAAATGGTCAGAGCATCTAGGATGACCAGTGACAATAAAGAGTGTAGGAGGGAAATGGACAAAATACAAAGCTTCTTTATGGAAAGAGGTTACCCAGTAGAACTAATTAAGAATATAAAAAGGGAAGTAATGAAAAAACGAAATACAGAATACTCCCCCTTACTAAAAGGTGATGCGACTATGTCAAATAATAGGAAAGGTATAAATGTAAATATTAATAATGAAGAAATTCCTAGATTGATTTTTACTTACCATAAAGGGTGTGAATGGATACAAAAGGGAATACATGAAATTTGGAATATTTTTTCCAACATGTCCAATAGTTTATCTGTTTTTCAACAGCCATTAAGATTTACATATAGGAAAAATTTAAATTTTAAAAAACTATTTGAAAAGAAAAATTCGTCAGAGAAAGGGGTAATAAAAAAGGCTGGCACACATAAATGTGGTAGATGTGGGCAATGTTCATTTATTTCAGGTGAGAAAGAAATAACCCTTAAAGGTTGTGAGGGCAAGCTCAGTGTTAAAGGATATTTTACATGCAATACCAAGGGGGTGGTATATCTTGCCTACTGTGTGGCCTGTGGATTATATTATGTGGGCAAAACTGAACGCCAACTTAGAAAACGTATTTATGAGCACATGAGGGATATTTCCAGGAAAAATGAGAACAATGCCCTATTTAGACACACAAATGTTTGTGTAAAAGCCAATTTTAAATTTTGGGTGCTAGAAGAAGTAAAAAAGAATGATAGAGGTGGAGATTGGGAATCCCTATTAGAGTACAGGGAGTTAATCTGGCAACTTAAACTGGATGCTTGTGGACCTAAAGGGATGAATGACCATCTCTCTATAAAACCAGCCTTAAAACTTTTGGCAAACAACCCCAAATAGTAGTAACAAACAACCCCATTTAATAATAAAATAACAACATAATAATCACGTATATTTTATACATATATTTTTTATTGTATACATATATTTTTTAAGTATATTTTATAATGTGATAATTTATACATAACTGATTATTTAATCAAGTATATATTGTATTTTAATCCTAATTATTTATATGAGTTTTTAATAAGGAACAGTATAACCTATATATAGGCTGGAATTAAAATGGTCAGTGGATTTTTGTTGACAAATGGAATTATTTATTTATCTATTTATCTATTTATTTACATGATTTCCTATGTACTGTTGATGCATTTACATCCATGGTATTATTATTACATATATAATCATATATTTTCTAGCACTTTGCACTTTATATTTATGGTTATATTTATGCTTATATTTATATTTATATTTATATTTATTATTGTACCTATAACAATATAGTATATAACTGATTCTGTTCATGACTGAATGTATAATAACCAACAAATATTTTGATATTCACATCCGTGAATACATGGCACTACAACAGCATTAATTCTATGTATGGTTAGATAATAGTTTTTATAATGGGAAAAGTATTTATCATGACCAAAATAACAACAGGGGAATGAAGGGTTACAATTTTGAGAGTATGACATTTATTAATTGTGAATTTATCAGCTAACCAATAAGGGCTCATACTTTGAATATAAAAGACAGCTGTTTTTTAATTGCAAACTGTGATTCTGATGAAGTTTTTAAAAATAATCACCAGCATTTTATGTCAGGTTGTGGTGTTGTGAATTTTTGTGTTAATAAAACGAAGGAACTACTTGGAGCCTGTTATTCCCTACGTATGCCTGGTGGAATATTCAAGTGACTGGTGGAGGATAGCCCTTTATGGTACGACGACGGAGGTTTTTCTTTTTTCATTAATGTAAAGTCAGCCAAATATGAATAACCCTGAAGCAGTGTCATAACTGACAGTGAAAACGGATGATGAAACACAAAGATAGAAATCTTGATGCAGAAAGAGAGCAAATGCTGTGCATATGTATATATATATATATATATATATATATATACATACATATATATGTATATATATATATATATATATATATATATATATATATATATATATATTATTTATTTATTTTTTTAATTCAGTGGAGTACTGCCACATTTTTTAAATGAAAGGACATGAAATTTCCTTTTAAAATTGTCCTTAGAACTATGCATTTGGCTGATAACTTGATCACAGGCTTGAATTAAAATCAAGTCTCATAGTATTCATTAGTTTAATGCATGGTTCATTCTAATTTTTTTCCATTTGAGAGAGTACAAATCCAGGATGATATATTTTATTTTGATCCTGCAAATGGTTACTGTCATGTCAGGGTCTCAGATTTCTTCTCTGCTATGAGATATCTAGGACAAAGATTGTATATGATCATTTGTGCATGTGCGTGTCTGTGCATTTGAATGTATTGTGTGTGTGTGTGTGTGTGTGTGTGTGTGTGTGTGTGTGTGTGTGTGTGTGTGTTATTCAATATTGTGCATTACATCTTGACATCTGTTTTTTTTTAATTTTTAAATAGAACAAACTTTACAAAATTGTACAAAGAATGAATAGTAAATCTGTCTAGAAGAAACAAAAAGTTCCTTGATTTATATATTTGTTAGGTTGTACCTTGTTAATAAAGACGGTTACTAACAATTTATGTTCTAGACTGAAAATCAGTCAGAAGATACAATTATGATGTACTTCCAAAGGTGAGACACACACACACACACACACGCACACGCACACACGCACACACACACACGCACACAAACACACAAACACACACACACACACACACACACACACACACACACACACACATAGATATAAACATACACATATCTTGGTTTGGAAGTTAGGAAATTATTTTTTTAAGAGGAAGTCTGGCATGGCAGTTTAATGTAGATTTTTTTTTTGTGTGATGTTTTGTACACGTCTAGTATGTCTTAGTTTCAGACATGCTTTGTGTATTTCGAACAAAAAAATAATCACTTAGCTACAAGAGATCTTTGTCAGTAAACACAAGAAGAAATTACCAGATGTAATTCTTTGACTCACTGAGAATCAAGCAAAATTATTTCCCATTTGTAAACTATGCAGTCTATTAGTAGTTTCAGGCATTACTTAGGCACAAATCATGCAGTCTTACAAGTCAGTATTGCAGACCAAGAAAATGCACAGAAACAACTTGATACTGCTGCTATAACTGGCCATTGCAACTACTGTGATGTTCAGAATGTGTGTATCATTATTCAGTTTATTTCATACCTTTTTGCCTCACACAGCTATATGCTGAGCTGCGATTAAGGCCAAGAAATCGTCTCAATATCAGATTGCTGTGGGCACTGGCACACCAGGAGACTTATGGCTGTGCTAATCCACCTTGATGCCTTGCGCATCTTACTTACCTGATTTATTAATTATTTACTTACAAGGCCTTTGCATGGATCCCTGATTCTGGATTAGGATTTGGAAGTAAGTACAGAAGAGGCAGCTTTGTGAAAGCTGCTGCTGAGATAATTTTTTAATTACTTCCCCCATCCTTGATAATCAAAAATGATATGCTTAGTATGAATTAATATAATTAGATTACAGCTTTATTAGTCATCGTCTACTGGTAGTTAAGAACTATAGCTGCAGTCAGATGTTTTGTATTGTCTTGTATTTGTTCACTTGCATGTAACTGCCTGCCCATAAGTTTAAAGAAAAAATGGTCACAAAATAAGTTTATTCCCAATTCAGAGGAGGACTCATGTTCAGTGTTATGATAAATAACAATCTGAAAGGTGCACAGAGATATTTCGTTATTTTCAGAAATATTGACACAAAGGAAGAAACATGAGAAATCTTTTCCTGGGAATCCTGTGCAGAATTGTCTGAGAAACAAACAATCTACATACGTAAGTTACTTGTTTGTTCTGTATAGTAAGATGTGCTGTCTTGCTAGCTTATTTTATATATTTGACACAGAAGCCATAATGATTAGACTGTGTACTTTTACAGATATATTAAACTCAGTATATGATACTTGGTCGGATAGTCATATAACCAAGATAACACTGACTGACAAAAACTAGTTGAGTAAGAAAAAAATCTTTTTTTGCTGGGGGGGGGGGGGGTTAAGCTCTCCTGCACCCCCACTCCCCCTGCTAATTATATATGCCAACTCCAAGGTCACGCTACAGTGGTGAGAGAGCAAATTCCCAATCCATGCTGTTCGTGATTTTGCAATGAAAAAAAGCCGGCAATGTTCGATCACCTGATTTCGATTAGCTAAGCCAACTTTTTTTCGGTGCAATGATTGCACCCTTTGACTACCTGAATGACACCCATTAAACTGTGCAAAATATAACATCACATTTTCCATGCTGTCTGTTCATTGCATGCTTTAAGATTTCAGGGTAAAAAATAGGTTTCTAATTAGCCCCTTTTGTTAAAATATAATAAAATTGGCCAGTCTAAAAGGATACTTAATGAAAGACTACTGGAATGGCTAGATTTAAATACTCAATGATTTTCTTTGTTTAGCCAAAATAAATTAGAATTTTAGTGCTTTTGTCAATTAAGAAAGTACAGTGCCATACACTGAAGGAGCTAAGGCCTTGATACACGTTTGATGCCCTACCACTAATTATACTAAGGAAACAACAAAGCACTAGTCATGTTAATATCATGCTGTTATCCATTACACATGCAATTTTCTTAAATGCTTATATTTTTGCACTCTTTGTATATTAACATGGCTGTCTGTTCACCGGTAATGAGTTATGCTGTAGAGTACACACAGACACAAACTTTACAATGGTATTTGTTTTCTCCACTTTCCTCATTGTAAGACATTGCATAAGCAGATGGCAGAAATGTGACCCTGAGTCAGGAGAATGAGTAAAGTTAACTTAATAACATTTATCCCTTCTAGTGTTAAGGATTTTTGATCACATCCACTAGTAATATAGTATAACCCTGTTAATAGTGTTGTTAACAGATATTTGAACCTTAACTCAGATTAGAAATTATTATTTATTTATTTAACATTTGTTTACCAGGAAAGTCAGACTTGAAACAAAGCCAATTTTCAGCAGAGGCCCGGGAAGAAATGCTCCAGACACATTAATGGACATCCTTTGACTGCCATGTTTTTCTTACCACAAGGTATATTCTTCCTGGTGAGTCAAAGAATTACATCTGGCAATTTCTTCTTGTGTTTAGTGACAAAGATTTCTTGTAGCTAAGCTAAGTGATTATTATTTTGTTTGAAATACAAAGAGCGTAACATGCAAACAAAACATCATTTAAGATTTTTTCCATTTGTTTTATGCCTGAACCTGTTTTTTTTTTTTGTTTAGCTTTTTATTTTTATGAAGTCTTTAGTTTTTTTTCGTATGTTTTTCTCAGCATTTGTTACATCATGAATAAAAGAAGTGATATAATAATTTTAAGCATGTATTACCATGAGAAAATAGATAAATTAGACTAGTTAACTGATTCTAGCTGCAGAACAAATGCAAACTTTTAAACCTGGTAGGTAGTTAAACATGTTTTTTTCAATTGGAAATACTAACATCGCATCTCGGATAGAGTGGGATACATTTACAGCTCTGAACCTGAACAAAATCAAATGTTTAATGCTTGACATTCAGATTGTTCTGAATAGGAAATCTCCACCCACATGTACTTTTTTCTTATTACATATTACTTTTATTTATATGCATTTCCAATAATGCCTCAGAACAAAGAGGTGCATTTACATATTAGTCTTTTGGCTTTCTGCTTACATTTCCTTTTGCAGTCACAATATTTTCTTTGAAACTGCATGTTATTTTTTATGGTATTCTTCATAGCTTCTGTTGCATCATTTACAATGTTTTTGGCTAAGGCAGGTCAGTGAGAAGGAAAAGAGAGGGACGCATCAGAGCCACAAAATGTATGGTCAGAGACAGTAGCCTGCATAGCTATTTCTTTATTTACATTTGTTATCCAGTTAAGTGGATTTATCTGATGGCATACTTCACCTATGACCTGAGCCAATAAGGTAGCAATAATAAAACAGTAGGCAAATCAGCAATCATCAAGAGATATGAAACCATATAGATGTCAGAGTCAGAAGTGAATCAAAGCTAACAAACGTTTAAAATCTCAGCTGAAAAGTATGATTTGAAACTGCAGTTCTGAGTATGTCAAAAAAGTGTCACTAGCAACCCTGTTCTTTAAATCCCAGCATTCAGATATTCCTCATAATGCTGGGCTGGAGGAGACCAATGATAAAAATCAAAGAATATAAACTCATTCAAGAAAATAGTCTGGCACTATTACTGTTGATAGTCAAATAAGTAATGAATTGCAGTGCTTTCATTTTAAGAGAGTCAAGAGAGCAAGTCACAGTAAATGACCCTCTCATCACAGTGCTTTCTGTCGCAATAAAATGGCATCACCAAAGCGAAAGCCTTGATTCTAACGCAAAAACCTGCAGCATGTTGGATCCTCCTCAGGCCATTTGGTGTTTTAAAAAAAATTGGAAACTAATGGTAGCCACTCAGAAAAATCTAGGAAAATTATTGCAGACACATTAAAATATGATGAAATATATATATTCTTGTCTTGATTTTTGATACAGCTGTCAGTAATACAGGGTGCACTTTTCCCACAAACAAACAGTCAGATCAGGGAATAAATATGCCCCTGGATAGCCACAAATATCAAAGGCATAATTAAACGGAGAGGTCAAGCCTAGAAAACAAGAGAAAATAATTCAACTAGCAACAACTATCATTAATGATACCAGGAACTGAAAAAATTGCTGAACATTCATGAAAGGCAATGTATGTCACAGACAAAGTGTTTAAATTCACTAGTACTTTGTTTAGGGAAGAAGGGCACTGTATAAAGTTATTTTGAAAACCTACAGCTGCTAATAGCTTAGTATGTGCTGATAGTGCACATCCAAGACATTTAATAGATGCTGTTCTTTATGTTGATTATTTGCGAATATGTGGAAATGCTACCAGACAAGAAACAGAATCAAAGCCTTTTGCCAATTAGAAGCTCATTTATTCAGAAGAGGGTATAGTTTTGCTGTCTTGAAAAATGCTAACATGAGAGGAGTAGAAGAACAAGGTAATTTATCTGAAAATACGAGCAAAGGAGTAATCAAGTTATATTTTGTTGTTGAATTTACTAAATGTTCAGACACTTTTAAAACAGTGAGGCACAACTGGGGTTTACTGTTTTCTGATGATTATTTATCACAAAAATTACTAAGATATCCTACTGTTTCTTATATGCATTCTTTGAATATAGGGGCAATTTTGTCTTCAAAGGTGCATTATATGAAGCACCCATTAAGAAGGGATGTTCTCCTGTGGAAATTGTTGTGTGTGTAAGATGGTGATGGTTATAAAAGAGACAATAACTACTGGGTGTTTATTTGTGTTAAATCAGTTTTTTTCACTGTCAAAGTTCTGGTTAGTTTATGGAGTAAGATGCTGCTGTTCTTTATGGTGTATTTGGGCAAACTAAAATGAAACTTAAAGTGAGGATCCTGGAACATGTTAGGGACATTAAGAAGGCCAGTTCTACTAGACATGTGCCAGAACATATTAATGAGATCCATGGTGGGAACACTGATTCAGTCAGAGTTTTAGCCCTGCCAACTGCTTAATCAAGTGGAGGTGGGAACAGGAGTTTATTAGTAAATACATTGGAGGTGACATTTAGTTTAAAGTTTAATAATTTATTGAGCCCTGCTGGTTTAAATAATGATTGTCACTGGATAGTATTATTGGAGGCATAAGATAAAATATAATGTGGTAGTCAATCTGTGTTTAATATTTCAAATATTTAATTATTCTCATAGTTGTCAAATAATTATAATAGGTGATATCATATTGGATGTACAATAATTGATTGATTAGTTGAATTAATAAATTAGTAATGGGGTGTATACAATTAATAATGTAGTGATATGTTCCCCTAGAAGATGAAAGCTGAAGTGCAAGTGAAATAAACACTTTATTTCTTGCATTTTTTTTTGTTATGGTGTGTTTTGACTATATGATACAAAGAGCTAATTAGCTCTATCTGCTTCATTAAAACTGTTTTGGATTTCTACAAACAACTGTCACATCACTGATCATCCTTAACAAAATAGGCTGTGAAACAACCGGCAGCAAATGAGTTCAAACAATATTTACTGATGTCACTAAGTACTATAAAATCAGATGACTATTAAGTGAAGTCACCCTCACTTATGATCATACCTAATATGCATTTCAGAAGTGCCCCTTATTTAAATCAGTCCTACATTCTACTCCAAAAAATGGAATGAAAAGAAATTCAGAACCACTTAAAATGGAAAAAAATCAGCCATATGCTAAACTAAGTAAGCTGCATCATTTCTGCCTTAGAATGTCTTAGAATGGTGGCAGCTTGAGAAACCACTAATGAGCCTTCATATTTAGTCTGTCATTGACATCATGTATGGTCCTAGACCTGCTCAGGCTTGCTGTTATACTGCCCTTGCTAAAATCCCATCCTCACCATGACACTAGCATCATATTTTGAAAATATGTCCAGTAACAAACACATTCAAAAATTAATATACAACTAGTTATTCAATCACACAGACAAATTCATTTTGGTCAGTTGTGTTTAGCCTGCTTTCTGAAAAGCCTTTGGATCTGAGCTGATAGAATCTACAGAAACCTAAGCAGTGAACATATTTCAGATGATGTATTTAAAGACATGACCAGAGCCTTCAAAACTGGGACCACTTCTTCCTGTTTAACAAATTAGGTAAGTCAAACTTTGGGCTTAGCAATGTTAACTGGTTTAAGAAATACTTCAAACACTACAAATCAGTCTACCCTCTTTTCTATATGACGTAGGAAAAGTGAATTGGGGTGTGCCTTATATGTCAGTATTTGGCAAACTGCTTTTTTGCTGTTTATTAATGATATATTTACAAACTTTCTATCACGTGAACTAATATTCTAATTTGTCTCCCCCTTCTCCTTTTGTGGAAACTGTATATAACAGCAAGTCTTATGCTACTTTTGCTATAAACCCTTTAGATCTGATGAAGTCTACAAGATGAAAATGCTAGTCTGAATAAAGTTTCTTTGAAGAAAACTAAGTCATTTTTACCAAAATTTGTTAAAGCTTTTCACTGGTTTGAAAACTTTTTTTAAAGGGATCAAAAACTTTCCATGATGAGCTCCTAACAAGAAGCAAGGGCTCATTTTCTACAGAATCGCAGCACTGCTCTTGAGCTAATCCCTTTGCCTTTAGTTGTAGGGATAGGAATGGAGTTTTTAGGGTTAGGGACAGAAGTTTAGGGTTAGGGAGGGTTTTATTATTAGGGTTAGGTTCAGAGTCTTACAGTTAGGGATGGGGTTATAATTAAAATTAAGGAGTACAATTTTAAGGTAAGCTTAAGGTTTTAAAGTTAAGGAGGGCCTTGTAAAGTCAGGCTTCAATATTTTAAATGCCATTGGTTACTTACACCGAGTGGCCATAACTCATGTTCATATTCTAGGAACTAAGATACACAAATGAGTTATGAATAGCATGCTGTAAGTAACCATCCCTTCATTTTTGCAGGTTATAATTGACCACCTGTATCCCCTGTACATCTCACGCGAATACATGGGGAGCTATTCTGCTCCAACCCATTCTGTTTGCATTTACTAACTCAGAGGCTGCTCTACTTTAGAGTTGGGATAATACTCCAAGAAGCTGCACTTTTTGACTTAGTGTGCATTCCCCTAATTTGCACTTAAACTTTCACCTTGTTTGATGATCACAGTTGCAGGCAATCATGCTTGCTGATTGCCTTGTATTGTAGAAGGGGTACTACTTTTATTTTCTATAAAAGAGGTTATAGAGCCTGGGTTATGTGTGTACTATAACAGCGTTTACATCAAAGACCTACTGTTTTATGAAGCGTGTCACAAATTTCTGCTTAGTCCCTTGCCACAATTTTAATCTATAAGCACTAACTTGTCATACAGTTTCAGACGAAAGTGATTCCCTGTGCCTCCCTGTGCAGTCACATTGCAGCCAGCCCATTCCTTTCCTACTGAGCACTTCTGCTGTTACGATTTATTTCAACAGTCTTATCTTGCATTTCTTTCTTTTGACTCTCTATGATATTCAGCGTTAGACGTATAACGACTGTATTTTCGTTTTCCTTTTCTTTTACTTTGATTTGCGTTATTCCATGGCTGGTTTCTTCATTTAGGGTATGTGTCAAAGCGTGAGCATATGAATCTAGAGTTAAAATTGGAAAGCAAAAAACTTTGCACTGACAAAGAAAATTAATCAATATGTGTGAGAAAAGGTGAACTTGATCCTCTTCACATTGATAAGCCAGTGAGTACTATGTTTTGTTTTGTATGGCCGAGTTTCCCCTGCTGTTCATGGTTCCTCTCGAAATGTTGGTTTAACTATATGAGAGGTTTAAATGACATCATTGTTTAAAATATTGAATATATTGCCAGTTAAAGTCATCCACCTACATGCTTATAAAATGTAAAGAAACACACACACTAACACCATCGCTAGTGACTATGCTCTTAAAGGCAGTGGTCTTATCAGATTGTTTTGGAAACTTATGTTTATAGTATTAAAGTAGTTTGGAATTAAATACTAATGCTAAATTATTGTGGGGTGGGGGCAGCAATTCACCAAGTGAAATGAAATCCATTTTTCAGCAAAAGAGACTCAGGTAATTATGTTTCCATTATAATCTGTTGTTCAGGATAGCACGTCAGAATAAATGCATAATATGCATGTGTTCAGTACTGGCCTTTGGTCAACTGGTGCCCTAGGCAAAAGGTCTCTAGAGTGCCCCCCACACCACCCAATGCCCCCATTCTGCTCTACCTACATCATCCAGATTACTGGAAAAGCACCCCTGCTACAGCAGCTCCCTAGGTGGCTGCCTAGTTGGCCTGTGCCTAAGGCTGGCTATGCATGTGTTGCACTGCTTCTGATGTTTAGAGCCCAAAAGAGAGGTACTGTGCAAAGCTTAGTCTGGGCTGCAGTAAAGGAAAACAAAAACTGAAGGCGCAGACACGTGGCAGCACACCTGTCTACTTATCTATGTGATTCATAAAAGCTGCAGTAGATGCTATAACAAAGTATTCAAGGGCAGTGAAACTGAGTACTAAAATCCAAAATTTGTCTGCAACTTTTGTAAAATATTTCCACTCTTTTTGATAAAATTTTCCAAAGTTTTCTAGGGGCCCTAGCCAATAATAATGGAGAGGGTGCCTGAATGCATGTTTTCATAAAGATACACAATAAAATGTAGACGTTAAATAAAAACATTCCTGGAACCACAGTTAGTACTGAACTTTTTGATCTTATCTCTCCTTTCTTTATTAATTTAGTTATTGATATGTATTTACCAGGTAAGTGAACTGGTCTGTTGACTGTTACCAGCCATGACCTGGGCTCTCAGTGCTGTTAAAGACATCAGTTTACAATAGTACAGGTAGGTAGAAACAGCTTACTCTGTTGTTACATAACTAGCTGAGCTACTACTAAGACATGCGGGGACACTTTTTGAAGACAGTATAGAGCACAATACATATTGAATATAAATGCTATACGAAGGAATGCACATATATATATATATATCTATGTGTATATATATATATATATATATATATATATATATATATGTGTGTGTGTGTGTGTGTGTGTGTGTGTATGTGTATGCAAATTGGTAAGAGCAGACAGTGGGAGCCTTGCCTTTTTAAGATTTCTCAAGAGGTGAAGCCTCTGTTGAGCCTTCTTGACTATATGGTTGGTGTTGGCAGCCCAGGAGAGGTAATCAGAGATGCGAAGGCCCAGGAACTTGGTTGTTTTGACTTTCTCTACTACCTCCTCTTTTATAGTGAGTGGTTGGTGAACTGTTGCCTTTCTCCTGAAGTCCATAATCATTTCTTTGGTCTTATTAACATTCAGGTCCAGATTGTTTCTGTCACACCAGGCAATCAAAGTGTTCACCTCATCCCTGTAGTTATGTTGTTATGTTCATACTGCAGCAAAAGTCTAAATCGATGTTTTACACCTCCCCCACACAAAAATTAAAGTAAAAAATCAACTTGCATTGGATTAGTCAAGCATGTACCTGTCAGCAGCAGCAAGCAGCCTTAGCTTATCTACTACCAGGCTTCCTGTGTTACATCACCATTAAAAATATGGTTATATAATTCTGCTGAAGGTCACTTTAATGATACTTACCTATAAGAACTCATTTTTGCAAAGGCCAGAATTCTAGTGCACTGGCAGCTTTTTCTAAACAACTAAAACCAGACATCCTTTATTTTGACAACATGTAGTCACCTTGAAAAGGTATATGTAGGTATGGACCTTTTCATGCTCTGCAGATGTTAGAATGTTTTCATGAACAATTCCTGTGTCTGAACTCATTCTGCACTCTGTTCTTGAAGAGCTTTAATGAATCACTAGGTAATCATTAAATCCTTGAGTAGTGC
The DNA here is from genome assembly GCF_019279795.1 of Protopterus annectens. Taxonomy (NCBI): domain Eukaryota; kingdom Metazoa; phylum Chordata; order Ceratodontiformes; family Protopteridae; genus Protopterus; species Protopterus annectens. The sequence goes on from NC_056746.1 coordinate 1,248,991,540, forward strand.
TTTTCATATAAAGACAAAGTGAATAATACTTTTCAAAAAAAAAAAAATGAATATTTTTTTATTAAAAACATTAAACTTCTACTTTCATGTTTGTATTAGATGACTAACACTTTGAAATGATTACTGTTTGCAGTTCTTCTGGGATGAACTAGTCTTCAGTTTATTTCCTCATGTGTTAAGTTCTGCATTATTTGATTTACCACATTTCTTCTTACACTTCAGGAGCAGAGACAGCATCTTTAAAGCAATAGTGCTTTATAACAAGCATTTATAAAACACACTCATGTGAAACTAATTCCATTCACCTTACACAAATACAGCCTAAAAATAAAGGAAATAGCTGCAGTTACTTTTTTTTTCTTCCATCTGCACTGTTTTTGTTGTTTTAATAATCTTCATATTAATATCCTATGCTGAAATGAAAGTTGGTGTTGGAGGCAAAAATAGATGTCTAATCATTACATGTTAAGAATTACTAATAGACGAATGTAGCTTTAACTCGGGTATAAAAATGAAGTAAAAAAAGTTATATTAAACAACCAGCATGGGCTACATCGAATAATAGCAACAAATATTGCAGAAATATATTTTTTTGTATCTGGCTAAAGAAGTTTCACATTCTGACTGAAAACAGAAATCAGAGACTGTCACATTTCTAGTAAACTAAAAGTTCAGGCCGCTGTCTGTTTAACTGAGGTAGAACAGCACGGTTAACTAATTTGTTACTGTACACAGTACATGATATCCTGCACAACCACATTACCCCATCAAAAACTCTAATAATATATGATGCAGGCACAAAATCATCCTACTGTTTCTCAGCCACTGCATAACTGATGCTCAGAATGCTGTCAGTCGAAAGCCATAGACATCTTGTAATGGCAGATAGACTCAGCAACAAGTGAGAAGGTGATTGTTACATTTTTATCACTTTATCCTTCTTTGCCAAGGTTGTGCAGTGACAACATTTGGTGTTTAGGTGTATATAAATCTATATATAGTTTGAGGGTACTGGGGCATGGATCCATGTTAGGGGTGTGGTCTTCTCCACTACAAAAAAAAGTTTCTGTTTTTCAGCCTTGTGAGTGTCACTGATTTGAATACCTCTCAAGGATTTAGATGTTTTGGAATTTTCCAGTATGAGTGGACAAATCCCAGCTCACTGAGGATTGGAATCCCCAAAATGCATTCTCTCATAAATCCGACTGAAAAAAAAACACTTTTTAAAGCATTTTTGCAGGGGCTGCAAGCTCCCTGCATACCCCTAAACTTGTATACATACCAATGCCAATGTAAGAGCAACTTAAAGAAGGAGAAAAGTACCCCCAAAATGGATAACAACAAAACTGTGATTTTCTATGGAGAAGCTCCAGTTCTCAGCGGGTTAAACGTCAGGCAAATGATGTTCGAGAGTTCAGTCTTCATCCACCCACAGGTAAATGACTTTGAAGTGGAGTAATCATGTGTTCATTAAAGAAGACTTAATTATTAAATGTGAACTGTATACACACGAGTCTATGTCAGGTGATCGAGTTTTCAGAAACTTGAGATTCAGTCAAGACTGTATGAAAACCTCGAATGTCAAAAAAACACAAAAAAAACACTAAAATCTACCTTTTTTATATATTTGTAGGGGTGCAAGCCCCCCTGCACCCCCCGCCCTCCCTGGAAATTATATATATCAACTGTGAGATACCACTACCGTGAGAAAAAGGGTGAATTTCCCAAGCCGCACTGTACTGCGCTCTCCATTCAAAAACCTGGAGTTTTCAAAAATTCGGTCATATGGTTTCGAATATATGAATTTTGAGTATCTGAAAACACCATCAACTAATAGGGTCCCATATGCACACACACACACACACACACACACACACACACACACACACACACACACACACACACACTTCACATTTTTGTGTGTATGAATGTATGTATATATATATATATATATATATATATATATATATGGATCCCCTTTAGAAGACAGACTTTTCAGAAAAATCAAACTTCATGTGGTCAAGACCTTATGATCGATTTTCTGTAAAGTCAACCTTTTTTATGGAGATCATGGTACAGTGGGGATTAGGGAAGTTATCCTTTTCCCCACTAACCTCTCAACCTCTTAGTACAAGAAATCTGGACAAAGCCTGACAAAATGGGGGGCCCAAAAATAGGGACAGATTTTAAATATTGATCTTTACAAACTTAGAAAGTTGCTTGAGTATCATGGTTTGCGCATCCCAGAGATTTGCCTGAACACCACAAATTGTATGAGGAACAAAGCAAAAATGAGACAAAAATCTGGACATTCTGCGAAAATCTGAACAGTTGAGAGGTATGTCCCCACTGTAGTGCAATTTCAAAGTTGGTATATATAATATGCAGTGGTTGTATGGGTGCAGGGGGCTTGCCACCTGCAAAAATGTAGAATTTTGTTGTTTTGTCTCATCAACTTTTTGAAAAGTCAGTCATATGGTCTCAGTCTTCTGATGTAGAATCCTCCACAACACACACACACACACATATATATATATATATATATATATATATATATATATATATGTAAATGTAAATTATGAATGCAACAGATAGTGCATATAGATATATATATATCTATATATATATATATATATATATGTGTGTGTGTGTGTATATGTGTGTGTGTATATATATATATATATATATATATATAGATTATACACACACACACACACACACACACACACACACACACACACGAGTTTATGGAAAGATGGAAAGTGACCGTTTCAGAACTTTGAATTTCACATGCTTTTTTATAAAAATTGCAGTTTATTCTTTCTTTTTTTATGTGGTGGGGTAGGTGGGCTTAACTTTGCAAAGTACAACGTAGGAGGTTTCCAGCACCATCCTTTCTAACTGATACAGTCAGTTCATCTGGTCAGATGGAGTAAAGAACAAATACCAAGCTAGAATGACCACATAAGGGCAGTTTTTTTAACTATTCAAATGTTTTGAGATCTGGCAAACTCAGTTCAAAACTAAACATACAACCCAAGTAATACTGTTAACAAATGTAAAATAAAATAAATAAATACAAAGAAGATGGTGAGTAGGAAAGCATGAAGAGAGCTTTTGTGGAGTAAACTATTCTGAAAAATAAAGAAATTAACTTCTCTTTTTCCCTTGCTGTGTCACAAAGTTATAATTTGCCAACCTCGGGAGATATACTAAAGGTATGATAATATCTTTATTCAGAATGATTGGTTTTATGTATCCATGTCATTTCTTTCTTTACCAGTTAAGCTGTTAGTTCCTTATGCAAGTGAAATAATGCATTTTACTGTGCGCTCCTATTTCTGTGGCTGCAGTTTCTGTTATTCATTTTGTTTTATATTTGCAGTAGTATTGGGAGTGTCTTCTGTGTGGAGTCTGCATGTCCTCCCCGCGGTTGGGTGGGCATTCGAAAGACATGCGTAAATGGGTGTGCCTTTGCTGAAGGTTGAATGTCGAGCTGGCACCTCGGCATTCATGAAAATCTACTGCTAATCATTAGCAGACCGGTTTTCTGCTGTGGCGACCCCTAACCGGGAAAAGCTGAAAGACAACAACAGCATTGATTGGAAGTAAACTCATCCATTGAGGGAATTTTCTTTCATAAAGGTAGAGATACCGTAGATTTAATTGTATTAAATAGGAAATAGGAAGGTGTAAAGCCCCATGTATGACAGCAGAATTCCAACTCTTGACTTTGCAACAGTATGATAAAACTGAACTGATTTGATACTTTTTGCATTCAGTTTATATCCTGACATGACAGGCATTGTTTTAATTAATTTAACATGTATTCTGAAACACGAGTCATGCATAGTTGCATTATTCAGAACTTTATTGTTGAGTGACAATCCATCGTAGTTCGTATAACTGCTGGGCATGACACAACAAGCTGTAGTAAAGCTGTAACATAAAAATATTGTGTATTAAATAGCTATTGTGGTCCACAATAAAATATCTAACTTTATGGACAGTGCAGAGATTTGTTCCTGTACCTACTGGTTATGATTTGTGTTAGATCCTATGCTTCACGCCGCAGGATGGCATGAAACAGAACATCGGTAATGGATAATAACTTTATCATTGCTACAATACACTGTTATGTGTACAGTGCTTTTACATTAAAGTGTCTTTTTCCCAGCCAGACGTGACTGAGAATAGCTGGGACCATAATATGTCAAGCTCTTTTGTTTGCAAGCAGT